>NW_005841848.1:4559633-4624545 GCF_000455745.1 Alligator sinensis | reverse complement strand
CCACAAGCTAGCAGAGAGCAGATTTAGATTGGACATTAGGAAGAACTTCTTCACAGTTCGAGTGGCCAAGGTCTGGAACGGGCTCCCAAGGGAGGTGGTGCTCTCCCCTACCCTGGGGGTCTTCAAGAGGAGGTTAGATGAGTATCTAGCTGGGGTCATCTAGACCCAGGACTCTTTCCTGCTTATGCAGGGGGTCAGACTCGATGATCTATTGAGGTCCCTTCTGACCCTAACATCTATGAATCTATGAATTGGCACCCACATGTAAGTTTGGGAACATAATAGACTCCTTTATTAGATATAGAATTATTAGTGAGGTATCTGATCCTAAAATAAGGGAGGGATTGTTGAGAGAGGCTGATCTGACTCTGGACAAGTGCATCCAAAATTCATGAGCAGCTGGATTATCCAAAGAAAAAATCAAAACAATTGCTGGTATGCAAAAAATACATGGGGTCAATTTAAAGGGACCTAGGAGGTAGAACAAAGGTAGGGCAACTGAGAATGCAGTCTCCAGGTTACACTGTTGGTACTGTGGGAGGATTATGCAAGACAAAAGGAAAAGTGCCTAACTTAGGGCCAAAGATGCATGGGCTGTGGGAAACAGAACCATTTTGTGTCCTAGTACTGCAGCAACCTTAAGAGAAATGAAGCCAGAACACATACCATAGTGCAGGACACTAAACTTTTTCATGAATAAGATGAGATCTTCTCCAGGACTAGTAGGTCCAAATTCTCTGAACATATATGCACTACAGAAGAAAGCTGCTAAGCAGACATCTGCTGTATTTGCAACTATATTAGTGAAGCAGCAACCAGTCAGATTTCAGCCTGATTGTGGAGCCAGCTGCAATGTAATTCCTGCAGAACTATTCAGAATAATATCAGATTGGAGAGGGAGGAGAATATACCAGTGATGTACAATAAAACAACTATACAACCAGTGGGTAAAAATAGACTTTCAATGCTAAATCTGTGGAACAGAAAACAATACCTCCTGGAATTCAAAGTGGTGGATGCTGAAGAATGCCATCCACTGTTAGACAGCCATGAAGAGCAAGCCATAGACCTGATCTCAGTGCAACACCAGAATATCCTCCATATGATACAGGTGGGAAGAAGCACAGCACAGTCCTTGGCAGACATTTTACAGGAGTACTGTTATATTTGAGGGAGATGGATACCTAGAAGGGACAACTCAAGTTAGAAATATACCCATAAGTACAGCCTGTACAACTGCCAAAATGCAGAGTACCGTTAATCCTGATGGAGCCACTCAGAGGAACAAACCTAACAAGAAGGATCATTTTTAAATTAGTGGAAGTTAACACTGATTGGTAGTCATAAGAAAACCATGTGGCAAAGTGAGGATCTGTATAGATCCAAGTTCTCTGAACAGGGCACTGAAAAGAAACCATCATCCAATGCCCATTCTCAAGGACATGCCTGAACTATCAAAGGTATTCATGATTTGTGATATAAAAAATGGGTCCTGACATATTGAGCTAGATGGGTGCTCAAGCCATTTGACAATCTTTGCAACCCCTTTTGGCAGTTACCATTGAGTATGAATGTTCTTGGACATCAGTCCCATCCCAGAGGTGTTTCAGTGCAAAGTGAATCAGGAACTAAATCAGGGGTGAGCAAAATGGCAGATCTAGCCAGTGGCTGGACTCCATTTAGAAGAAGCTCCTGGCCATGTCACTGCAGCTGGTTTCCATGGAGACCCCAGGAGCTGGCAGGATGCACAGCTGGGTGGGGAGCTGCTCCAGGGCAGGGATCTAGCCACAGTGACAGCGTGGTCCAGAAACTCTGGCCCTGTGCTGTCACAGCCCTGCCACTTGTGAGGTCTCCATGGAAACTGGTTGCAGTGACACAGGCAGGGGCTGCTAGGAAATGGTGTCCACATTGGGCTCAGTCCAGCCTGTGGGCCAGACTTTTCCTGCCCGTGCATTAGAGTGACTTTCAGAAATCAGGATTGTAGCAGATGACATCCTGATTGTGGGGGACAGATAGTTAGGAAGAGGCTGTCCAGGACCATGATGCTAAGCTGCATCAGCTCCTATAAGAGGTTTAGGGAGCAGGGTCTTAAGGTGAACTTGGACAAGATGAAGCTGAAGAGAACTGAGATCCCATACATTAAGCACCTGACCTCAGCAGGACTCCGGCCTGACCCTGAGAAACTGAGAGCCATTGAGGCTCAACCACAAGTTGCGAAGGGAGTCCAGAGATTTATAGGCATGGCTAACTCTTGTTCCAGAGGTTGTGCCCACTTGTCAGAGACTTGTGAGTCTTTGAGAGCTAACACAAGGAGGCCACGTGGGACTAGACAGAAGCTCAGGAGCAGGTATTTGAAAGGATAAAGAAACTCATAAGTGAGGCACCAGTCTTGAAGTATTACAATCCCACAGTTGATGGTCCAGAAGGAGTCCTAGGAACAGCATTAATGCAGAACCAGCAACCCACAGCTTTTGCAAGCTGGCCTCTGACTGATACAGAAAGAGAATATGCTTGAATAGAAAGGGAAGTCCTGGCTATGCTCTTTGGAATGCAACAATACCACCAGTTCACCATTGGACAGGAGGGAGATATGCAGTCTGATCACAAGCTGCTGGAAAGCATTATGAAGAAGCCCCTCAAGTCCACCAAAGAGACTTCAATGCCACTGGGACTTCAGTACTATAATGTGAGCATCAAGTACTGCCCAGAGAAGTCTCTGCTGGTACTCTGAGCAGGGCCTACCATCCAGAGTACACAACATGTGGCTCCGTAGAACAGGAAACTGAATCTGTTACTGTACTACAATATGTCTGTATCTCTCCAAAGGGAGTCTTCAGACAATACATGAGAGCACAGAATTACCTGAATGGCTACAGACTGTGATTCAAATTGGACTTCAGGGGTAGCCAGACTGCAAGAAACAAGTGCCCCAGGAAATAATTCCCTACTGATAGGCTAGGGATGAGCTATGTACACAAAATGGGATCTTGTTTAAAGGAGACAGAACTATAATCCCTGGCAATTTGAGACAGGATATCATGAAAAGAATACCTATTTCACACCTGAGATTGGAGACATACCTGCAGTGAGCCTGGGAGTGTGTCTACTGGCCTGATGTGATTTCTCATATAAGGACATATGGGCAGCAGTGTGCGGTGTGCAGAGAGCATGGGGACAGGCAACAGACAGAGACAGTGCAGCCTCATGTGATTCCCGACATGCTCTTGGTAAAATGTTAGGATAGACCTGTTTGTGTTCAACGATAGAAACTATATGATCACATTTGTTTTTTACTCCAACGTTTGAGAGGCAGCCTATTTAGAGGACATGCAAACAATGATGTCCTGGAAGCTGAAGGTACACTTTGCCTGGTATTCAGACAACGGGGCACAATATATGGAAGAGGAACTCAAAAGATTTATCACAAAATGGGAATTTGAGCACAATATTTCTTCCCCAGGGTGGCCACAGAACAATGGAAAAGCAGAATCAGCTGTTAAAACAGCCAAAAGTCTCATAAAAAGGGCAATAAGGACCAGGTACAATCCTTATCTGGTTTTGTTGGACCATGGCAATAGGGATTTGCTAGCAACCCAGCCTAGACACTGATGGGGTGAAGAACCAAGACACTACTTCCCCATGAGTGACAGCCTGGTGCAACTGATGGAGGAAAACAGACAAAACCTGGTGGCTCCTAATAGAACAGCAAGACAGACAAGCAATGTATTATTGCCACAAAACGGTGGCAAAAGGCCACTGTCTAAGCTGTTGTTGGGCCAAGAACATATGAAATTATCACTGAGGGTCAGCAGTTGAGAAGAAACTATAAACAGTTGCAGAGCAGCAATATCAGGGAATCAATATGTAGAGGCAGTAGAGACTAGTGGCCATTGACTCTCATTAGGCTTCAACCATCAAGTGGCCAAAGGTCAGAGAGCCAGATGCAGCAAGAAATATAGATGGCAACAAAGAAGACCACAGCAGAGAATCAAACCCTGCCCTCAGAGCAGTATGACAAAGAAAAGGAGTGGGAGACTTTTCTGATGAACAACGCACCTAAATGACTACAGCACATAGAAGGCCCCATGTTGGACTGGCAGTGAAGGTCATGTCCCCATGGTGGACTATACGCTGGCAACCTCTGGCCCCAGTCAGACTGTCATACACATCCATTCAAATCCATTGTGTTTGTTTGTTTGTTTCTCCCCCTCAATTTTTTGTTTTTGTTTTTGGGGGGTTGTTTTTTCTGTTTTTTATTTCAAGGAAAGATGGAACAACCTAAAGGTTTTTGCAGGTTGGTACACAAATTGTAGTGGGGATGATTTGGAGGGTGACACCAGGAAGCTCCATGTGCTGAAGAATTTCACAATAGCTTTGAGCACATGTTGCACTTCATAGTTACAAGAAACAGCACTCAGCACACTGCTCTTCTGATAAAGATCTGAGTTCCTGCAATCCAAATGAGAATCCAGGGAACTCTAGCCCTGTTAGTAAACAAAGAGAAACATGGAGAGACAGGGAGAGAGAGGAAAGAAGATTTCCAGGGAACCTGGTATTCCCACCCTTTAAGAGAATCTAGGGACAGACTTAGTGGGCAATTGATAATTAGGAAATGAGTCACACCAGGCAGGAGGTGATTGGCAGATAGGAAGTGGCCTGCGGATATTTAAGGAGAGGCTGGAAGCTTCAAAGGAGGAAGGGGAGGGTGAGTTGACAGACTCAGAGAGGAAACCCTGGGGACTGGTGCTGGACAGGGAGACCCCATGTATTCCAGGTTTCAGATTCTCCAAGGGGATCAATGCTGAGGAATCCAGAAAGGTTGCTGATGGTGGTGACCAGAGATCCTGGTTTTCTCTGATTAAAAAAAACAAACCCAATTTTCAGTTTTAAAAAAGTAACTCCAAATCCACATTTTCCCCATGATTTAAATGAAACACCACTAATATATAGATAAATATATAGCGCTGTTTCATTTTAATCATGGAAAAATGAGGATATAGGGTTACTTCTTTAACCAAAACTTGGTGTTTTTTTTTAAATCGGAGAAAAGCAGGATCCCTGGTCATGACCCAACACTTTGGTGGAGAGAGCTGCGACAAGATAGTGGACAAGGTCACAGAGGGAGAGGCAAACATGGAGGTGAGTGAGAGCATTGTGAGCAGCAGGGAGGAGATGCTACTAGAGAGAGACTGAGAGGCAGAGTGAGAAAAGCTGTTCAAGGCTCCTTTTTCAGCCATCCTTTTTCAGATGTCTCTTTTTTCAGCCATCCTGCCAATGAATTGTTAAACCCTGTCTAGGGGTGGGACAAGTATAAGTGACAGTTGCCTGCATTTCTCTTGATTTTCTTTGGTGTTACAATTGTGAATAGCAACACTAGGACTTGGAGGACAAACCCGGAGGGAAGGAGTCCAAACAGAGAACTCATTTATAACAAATAATCTGATAGAGCAGGGGTTGGCAAAGTTTTTGGCTGGAGTGCCAAAAATGCCCCAACCTTAACCTATGCCTCGACTTGGTGTGCCAGAGGCAGATGGCGGAGAAGCCATGAGGGGCCCGATCGTTGTTGCTTGCAGTGGGTGCATGTGTGCCTCTGGACAGACAGCAATGGATGTTCCAGGGTAGTTCCAGTACGCCCCAGCCCCTTCACCACAGAGCCCAGCTGGGGCTCCAGAACCCTGTCCACCTGTTTGCAGCCTCCTGGATGCCTGCTACAGCTGGCCCAGGCTCGGGGCAGCTGCTGCCTGCCACAGAGCTCAGGCTGCTTGCAGCAGGGCTTGCAGCTTGTCTGCTGCCTGATGCAAACACGCTGAGCTCCCTGGCTGGTGGAAGCTGCCCAAGGCCCGAACCAGCTGTGGCCTGCCAAGCAAAACAACCTTGCACACCATGCTCTGGCATGCATGCCAGGGGTTGCCAACCCCGGTGGTAGAATTTTGAAGTGTGAGGCACTGAAGCTTTAAAGGGGGAGTGGCTCTATACCTGCATAAGTGTCTAACTCAAGAATTCTTATTTACCATCAAGGTATGGCAGGAGGGAGCAGGGAGGCAATGCAGGGTTGGGGGTGAACTGAATGGTGACTCCCCTCAACTTCCAGGGCATTTTTACAGATAAAAGCACCTGGCACTGCATCACTTGTAGTTGCACAAGTGGTGAAATGCATGTCGGTACTGACAAAATGGCAGCGGTGCGTTTTTGAACTAAAAAACATCAGAGGTGTTTTGTCTTATTTCAAAAGTGCAACACCACCATTTTCTGTGCATTTACGTGCATTTTGCCACTTATACAACTGCATGCAGTGTAATGCAGTTTGCATCATCTCGTGTGTGGAGCAGACTTAATTAATCAAGTCTGCTCCAAAGCAGCGGATTTCTGACACATCACGGGATAGAAAGGTATGTGTATAAATGCTGCCAGAGCCCAGAGTGGTTGTAGGACTGAGGGAAGTAGTTACAGGTCCCTGAGCACAGAGCTCTGTGCATGAAACACCCTTCAATCTTGCTATTAAAATATTCTTTCACTAGTCAATCCACGTTGTTTTCCGGATCAAATTCTTCTAGCAGCTCCCACTTGGTCGCAAAATGAATTTTAACTTCAAGGTCCAACATAGCTCTATCTCCACCGACAATTTAGATCATGTCTCCTTAATGGCTTGTCCTCTAATTCACTCCATCAGTGATGCAAACCTGAGTGCCTTCTTTGGTTTGTTCCATCATTCTTGCTGGAAGCAGAAAGCTGTTTCCAGCCTTGCTGCATTAATTCTCCTTCACTGAAATCCCACCTGAAGATTCACCCTAGTGACTCCCATAAATACTAGCCCATGTCAGATGTCTTCCCCCAGCATTGTATTACAGGGTAACAGAGAACAGTCAAAGGAAACAAACAAAAACCCTTCAAGCTTGCACTTTCCTTTGTCTCTCCCAGTGAAATGTTTCACTGTATCTGTTACCTGCTTCTCTGTATATTTGTTTTCTGTACAGTGAGAGAACACTTTCAGTGCTTGATCATAGATTCTGTGCACATATCTGCGCTACAAGCTTGAAAAACTAGGTGTTTTTCTTGACCTACAGCATTCAATGGAGGAAAAAAAATGTGGTCTAAATATTTTGTCTTTGTCCCAGGACTTATTACCCTAAAGGTTTTTTCTAAATTACTAATTTATTTTTAAAAAGATAAAACAAAAGCATAAGACCTCATCCACCCCCATGGTGGATCCACCATGGTGGACCCCATCCACCCCTAATTAGCCATCAGAGACATTTTTGTTTTGGATAGTCAGACATAGTAGTAAGCAGCTGGGAAATCTCTCGAATCATTTGTTCCGTGATATTCCCTTCTCTTCTTATCTTACTAAGGCAGTCAAGGACAAATAAAATGATGGCTGTACCTATCCAGTGACAAGCAAGGAAAAAAAAAACCCCTTAGTCAAGTGCTGTTAAAATGTCCCAGTTCACCCTCTTAGCTTGTTAGAAGACTGCCAGAACTAATATGAAGAGTCTGGAAGAAACCTTGAAGACACAGTGGCACAACTCCCCCAGGGGTTGACTACACCAGCAAATTACATTTTGGTAGAGCACATGTTGACTGACACAGTGTTAAACATGACTTAACACTCAGTGAAGGCAAGGATTGTTGGGTTTGACACAGTGACAGTTAAATACAGCAATCCTGTCTACCTGGACACATTGTGCTAATTAAAACATGCTAGGTAAGATGTTCTAACAAGATGTAACTTCTCAATTTAGACAAGACTTCAAAGAAGAGAAGGATGGTAGGTGAAGTGGGAGTGGAGGAAAGGTGGTCCATTGAGGGCAAGTTGTGGGACCTAGAAATAGCCTCTTCAGAGTCAGGGGGGTTGAAATAGCACAGCCCCAGGACTGGTATGAGCTACTTGGCTTTCCCAACACCAGGGCTATGTGCAAATGTGTCAAGGCATTCTCTAGAGCTTACCCTCTTTCTAGATCAGGTTAAGCCTTTCTCAATCTAGGACCTTGTTACAACTTATGGAGTGAGGCACCCAAATGTTGATCTGTGTTATTGCTCGTTTGAATTTGGAGCAGTTACACTACAGGCCAGCAGGGGCCTGGAGGACTGAAAGTTAAGAATCCCCCAGTTGCCCATTCCAGGCTTCCCCTTTCCTCCCTGCTCCTGGGACTCACCCCAAAGTAGCAGCAGTGGTGGTGGCAGTGGTGATGGCTCTGGTAATGGCCAGGTAGGCAGGTTAACCCCTCCCAGCCTGTGCCCCCAGGACAGACAGTGCAGGCAGCCACAAATAAGCAGGGGGGGCAGGGAATTACCTTTCAGTCCTGTAGCACAGTCATTCTCAGGAATCTGGGGTACAGGGGAGGGTATGGTGGACTGTGGGCCTGATCTCAGCTGGCAAGGGAGAGGGGGAAGGTGTTTACAGTAAGGTGCAGTCTAGAGTGGCTACACCTTAGTGCAACATGAGCTGAGTAACATGGATTGAGGAGTGGTGTAAATTTTGAGCTACCTAATGAGTGCTTAAAATTAGTTTCAGATGTTAGTGTGCAGACAAGGTGAGTGTTAAAAGCTCCAGGAACCATCCAGCGTTACCATGTGACATCCCCTCAGATGAACTAACTTAGATCAGATGCACCATTTTTGGCTGATTTAAACCCTCTAAACACCTGCATGAGTGGGCATTTAGATCACCCTATTCCTGGTTAGGTTGATCTAAATATAATGCCTACATGTACCCTAACTCTGCAATCTCTGGGTACCTATACACATGCAGTGAGTCTGCTCTGATGCACTGTAATTACAATGCGCTGGAGCAGACTCCATTAATTGAGTCGATCGAGTCTGCTGGAGCATGGTTATTACTGCACTTCAGCAGACTCCGGCGTCGTGTGTATCAGTGTTCCTGCACTGAAAAATGGCAGTTGGAGCACTTTAACTAAAGCTTGTTTGACAAGCTTTAGTTAAAGTGCCCCCACCACCCACCTGGCCCATCACGACACGTGGTCCCTGAGAGCCTTCTGGGTAGGAAAGGCCTCCAGAGCCAGGCTTAGAGCCCCCTGCCCCACCTAGAGCAGCCTGTGCAGGGGGAGGCTGGCCTGGGAAGAAAGGGCCCAGCTCAGCTCCTGATCGCCAGTCGAGGACTTCCCAGGAACAGCGTGGGGCAGGGAGCAGAACAGCAAGGGCTGGCACTGCTCAGAGCCACAAAGCAGTGGGAGGGACAGCTGCAGCTGGACTCGTGTCCTGCTGCTGGCACAGAGCTGTGGCTGGGGGGGAGCTAGTAGGGGCAGGCAGGGGCTGCGGGTCAGGAGTGAGGAGATTGGGAGGGGAGGGGGGCTATGGGTTGATTGTGAGGGACAAGGGCAGGAGAAGGGAATTGGCATATCAGTGCTGCTCAGTGCCACACATCCTGGGGAGTGAAGGGGGTAGGAGCAGCTCTGATTTTTCTATGACAAAAAAATAAAAGTAAATTCCAAAGTGTATAGATATTTTGAATCAATTTTATTATGATGATAGAGGCACTGGTAGGCTCCCAAATTGCTTTAAACTTATAAATATATCAATAACACTTTGTGCAACTGATCTCTCTTTCTCTCTCTCTCTCTCTAGAAAGGGAGAAAGTGGTCTTTTGTTTTAATTGTGGAAGAACATGGATTTTGGAGTATTTTAAAGTGTGAATTGGGGATTTTTTTTTTATCAAAGGACACCTTTTTTTGTTCTTCTCCACGTAGAGTGAGCAGAGGAGATCCTGAATAGGACTGCTCAGTCATGGTAGCAGTTGCTGAATTGCACCTCTGTCTCATCCCAACGACCAACAAGCTACTGCTGTCTGCATGCAGATTCATGGCTGGAAACTAACAGATTCACTGTTCCTGACTCCTTCACCACTGATCCATCACTTCAGGTCTTTTAAAGGTTAGTACAGGAGAATATTTTTTTCCAGTGGCAGAAGCCTGCTTGTGACTTCGTTTAATGTGAGGAAGCTGGTGCACAGAAACAACCACGCAATCTTGACAAGATTGAGATCTGGATCCAGTGGCAAGGGAGAGTCTTGGACCACAGGGGATCTCTGTCATTCTGCAGCCTTTATCTTTCTTTACAGCCACTGAGATCCTGACATCTTCCACCTGTTTGGCTGTTGAGGACTTGTGGTTGGATCATAGTTTGTCTGAAACCTCCCTTCAAGCCTGTTTGCCATAGGTGATCCCTCCAGGAGCGTGGGACTCCGAACTACATAACTGTGAGGATCATTGGAACATGTAAGTGTCTCCACCACTACAAGGTCTTGGTCCATGGAGTGGACTGGACCATCACAGCAACAATGGTGTTATTCTGCAGATCACAATGAGGTTACAGTGATATTATAACTAGACCATCACAGCTATATTACAATTCTAACCCCTTTAAAAACTGTAACTGCTCATTTCTGCATGCTTTAGATACTGCTTGGGAGAGAGATACTTGTCTGATCCAACATCAAACTTTTCTTATTTTCATTCTAATGTTGTTTTGACTCTCCCAGGGTAACTGCAGACACATTCAGTTGGTGTGTAGTAAATAATTATAATGATGATAGAACCTTACTTGGTCCCTGGATAAACAGAAGGTTTTAGTCTTCAGGGCCCAGTCCAGTATGTTAAAATGTTTCCTTTCACTATAAACAGGCTCCATTGTGCTAATCCCTTTGGAATGTAGTGTTTATTACCTACCTGGCAGGTGTGAAGCACTGCATTCTAAAGGGATTATTTCCTCCCCTCCTCCTCCTCCATTCAACTAGAGCAGAAGAGGAGAGGGAGGAGATAATTCCTTTCAAATGGAACATTTATTACCTATGTTGCAGGTGTGAAGTGCAGCAATCCAAAGGGATTTAGCACAGTAGAACTTGTTTAATGTGGTGTTGCAAACACACTGAGGGTTCGGACACCCAAATGCTTGTAGACCTTTCAAAGGGGGGACCATTTAAAAAAGGCAGTAGCTGGTAAATTCTAATTGCATGAACTAGCTGTGAACTATTTGAATGTAGCAGACCCATTCCCACGTTAAAGGTCCTTCATCCTGGATTAAAGTGGGAGTGATTTTACTACATTTGAATTGTTCACAGCTCATGCACAGATAGTAATTAGAAGATACCATTTCCTGTCCCTCTTTCAAAAGGGCTGCAAGGATTTGTGTGTCCACACCTTGCAGATTTAGTCAAACCTGTACCAAAGTGCCTAGAAACAGGTTGTAGGGATTTCTTAGTACCTTGTTACACCTTTGCACTGGTTGATCAGTGTTAGTACTAGCTTGAGTTTGAAGCAGTCACACTTCAGGTCAGCAGGGGCCTGGAGGACTGAAAGGTAAGAATCCCCCCACTCCAATTCTGGGCTTCCCTCTTGTCCCCTGGGGCTCCCCCCACTTCCCCCCCCCCAACCCTCCTTCCCACTTAACTGTCATTGTCTATGCTGTCTATCCCAGACAGCAGGCAAGGAAGGGTTATTTTGCTTGCCCAGTTCTCATCACCCAGCTGGGCCTGCTGCTCATTTCCAGGCTGAGGCCACACAGTGAGCAGCAGCAGTGGTGATAGCTGGGCAGATAAGTTAACCATTCTCTGCCTGCTCCCCCCAGAAAGCACAAGCAGCCGTAAATAAGCTCACTCTTGCTCTCCTCTGAGCCTTTAGCTTCCTGTGGCCACCTAATTATCTCCTTCAGCTGCCCCAATCCTAGGCAGCCTGTAACCAGTTTTGACTGACTGCAGGTGGTCTATAGCCCCTGTAAGGTAGGAGATGACCCTGGGGCTCTTTGAACTAGTAGACTGCTATAGTACATTTTTCTATTATTGTGAATCCTTTGCTGAAGCAATTGAAACAATAATTTTTGTTTTTATTTTTAGAATGTTATTGACCATCTGAGAGAGCCTGCTTCTTGCAAGTTTGGTTGAACTGGTCTGCTGATTCTTTGCATCTGTTCCTCAGTAAGTTTGAATAACTTTTATGATGTCTTCTTAATGGCCCATTATGGGTAGTATAAGCTTCCTGAGCATACCTCCAGGCTGTGACTGGGCCAATCAAGAGTCAATATGGGTGAAAAAGGTATTCCTTTTCCTTTGGTTCTACATCTGAACCAAAAAAAAAAAAAATGGTTGGGTTGAAGTGAACCAATACTATTGGAAAAAAATTAATGAAATGAAGGGAAAAAAAGATTAAAAAAAAAAAAAAAAAGAATTGGTAGGGGTCAACCCAAAATATTTAATCTTTTATTAAAAGAAAATTTCTACTAATCACAGTCAATTGCTAAAAAGTTCTGTTTTGGAATGAAAAGCTGAAAAATATATGGTTAAAAAATGTCAGGATTAAGTCTTGCAGCTTTAGATTTCCAAATCAAAGCATTTCATGCTGAAAAAATCATACTATTTTCTAAATATTTGCTAATCCTCCATGTTTAAGCAGTTTTGCTATTTGTTGAAAAGATTTCCTCTTGCGTCCATCTTATAGCCATTTTTTGTAATCTTTTATTGGAGAGAGATTTAGTTGGGAGAGATTTAGGCAAGCCTTCTAGCACAAGATGCCTGCAGTCTGAGAGAGTTCAATCTATCTCTGCTTCTATGTAACAGAACAATTGTCTGTGTAAAACTGCATGTGCAAACAAGAACAGTCTACTTAAAGGAATGGAGCAGGCCTATTAAATAGGGGGAAAGAATCATCAGGAATGACTGCCAGACAGTAGGACTTGATTAATGGAAGGGCAAGTTTATTCAAGAAGACAAGGGTTCACACTTTCGGAGTGGAGATATTAGCAGGGATTCCAGATATATTTTAAGGAGCCATAAAGTCAATGTCTGTGTTTGATCCCTGGTTTGTAGAGTCCAGTAAGCTTATGAATTGTTGTTTCCAGTCTGATCTCCTCAAGGTATTTTGTAAATGTCCCAGGAACATGAGGATTTTGAGGTCAGAGAGGAAGCGGTTGTTCTGTGAAAAGTGTTCTCCTACTTGTTTTCACGTGTTTCTGTCTTTATCTTCTTCTTGTGATTGTTCATTCTGGCACTTAGTTTTTGTTTAGTTTTATACACATAAGGCATCTTTACATGTGCTCCGGAGTGGGGGGTGGGGTGGCATTTGAATTAGAGTGGCTCTTGGGAGCCACTCTAATTAAAATGCCTGCAGCTTCTTGTGTGTTCCGTGTCCCATGCTTCAAAACAGCAGCTTGTTCAACAAACCTTACTTAAAGCACCCCCATCGCCATTTTGAAAAATGGGGATACTGAATATACATGACGCCATGGCTGCTAAAGCATTTTAATTGGAACTCTCCAGCAGACTTGATTAATCATTTTAATTGGAATGTGTCAGAGCAGGCATTGGGCATGTGTATAGGTGCCCATAGTTTCCATGAGATTTCTTGTGTGCCATTCTGTCCATCATTCAACTGTGAATTCCTTATGGCAGGTTCTGCTAGCAAATTACTTGTATATGAGCTGTTACAAGCAAAGTTTTCCTACAGATAATTAGTGAAACTGTAAACAGGGAAAATTAATTTTGAATCAAACTACATTTAAAATCCAGTTTTCTGTACAAGCACTATGATGCAATGGCTTTATTGTATATGGTTATTTTATATACAGCAATATAAAATACTTAAAAAATGCATCTGGTACTTTCATTCCTTAGAACATGGCAACTTGACTAGCATGACACTTTACCAGGATGTCATGCTAGTAACTTGATCTGTTCATAAAGAGTATGTAATCTCTTCTTAATCTCAGTCCATTCTCTAACCTATAAAACTCAGTGGCATTCACCATGATTAAAAGATGATTGCATAACTTGTTCTGTTAGTTTTTTCTTCAGCAAGAGCAGGGTAGAAATGACTGGGAGAATAAAGAGGTAGAAATAACCACAGAAACCTTCAAACAAATAGGGTAATATTTATGCCAGCACAAAAAGCTATGCACTGTTTAACCTGCAAGACAGTAAGGGTGGATATGGGCATGTGGGAGGGGAAAGGACCCCTTTAAGATGCATTAAAAATGGAATCCACTGCTCCACTTTCAGGAAATGGATAAGTGAAAGGAATGATTCTAATAAAAATGTACTTTCTGAAAAAAAAGATATTAAAAGTATCGAGGAAGTCAGTACTGAGCCCTAACTGTCTTTGTCCATGCAGCCAAATGCAACTGCACTGAGTACTATAATTTCCCAGAAGGAGTTAACTGAATCTATATTGTCACATGAAGTCTACATGGGTAACATTTCCACTCTCCACATTCTCATGCAAATTGAGCTGCAGCAGCAGGTTTGCCAATTAAAAAATCAGCACAGGGTCTGATACACTTAACCTAGACTTCATTACATGAAGCTTTAAGGACAAAGTCCCAAGGTGTCTACTCCCACTTTTAGCTGTCATTCAGATATATAAAATGCAAACAGCTCAGCGGGTGTTTCTTAAGTAAGAAGAAACAAAGAACAACAAAATTGCCACACTGACAATATTTCCTTGTACTTATGCCAGTTGGCACAGTAGTGCTTGGTTAGACTGACATCGATAAAAATACTCCCTTATGCAGAACCTCTGATATTTTGCACTTTTCATATATCTCCTAACTGTGTGACAACTTTAGTGTGTGACTTGCTTCCATTATTCTTTCTTTTGAGACGCTTTCTAATTTGCTTGCATCCCTATCAGCTCTTCAAGATTCTTGTAAAGGTTCAGTAACCAGGCTTGCTTTTTTTCCCCAGCTACTGGTGGGATACTTAGAAGGGGAGAATGACAATTGTGGATAAACATCATGCCAAATATTGATACCCTTATGCACACCTTGTCCCAAAGTCGTTATGCACCTTACTTTGACTTTTTTATGTAAAATTCTAAAGTTTATTTAAAATTATAGGAAAACCTCAAATAAAGTTAATGTTTGCACCAGTCAGTTTTGTATTCTCTTGTGGGATCATTAAGGAAAATATGTCTTCCAAGAGTGATCCTTTCATGAACCACAACACTGAAGATGTTAGCACTGTTGTCCAAAAATCATCTAGGTTACAGATAATCATATGCACCTTACCATTATGTTTCCACCCTTGCTGAGTTTGAGAGTATGCCATCCCTATTATGCTTGTTTACCAGATGGGTTCAAATAATAAGGCTTGAATGGGGAGAAAAGGGAGAAATTCTGTACAAGTTCAGTTGATTGTATTCACGGGAATTTAGGGCATGCTTGTGAATTCTAGATGGCTAACTAGTTATGGTTAGTTATACTTTGAGTAGAAATGTTTTTTGAATCCTAACATTTAACTAATTTATTATGACAGTGAATTTATTTGTTATTTGCCATTCATTATTCTCCAGTTAATAAGTTTGTCATGCAGCGAGGAAGCAAAAATACCACACGACTACTTAAAGTGAACTGCCAAAGTAAACAGTTCATCATCTATATGTATCATTTCCAAACTATTGAAAAAATGTTCATGAATCCTGACTACGTACTCAGCCAGTGTGCCTGATTCATAAACTTTTCTCAAATTAATGAAAGAGTAACATTTGTCAAATATCTGTTTGAATATTATATTATTATACAGTTTGTATTTATTTCTTCTACAAACCTATATTTTTTTCTTTGCCAGTCAAAGGAAAAGAAAATTACAACAGAATATTAAACACATAAATTAAGATGAGAATTTATGCTATATGCCCTTATGTATTGATGCTGCTTGTAGGTAGTTTTATTCATTTGGAATTGATGCGTGATATCTGTTTGGACCAAATGTTGTCTGAAGCTTTATTTCTGGAGCCACCAGATATATCAAGAATTTTCTGACCTGCAGAGTGAATTACATAAGTTAACACTGATTAACTGGATATTACATGGGCTTGTATGGCTCCTAGGACTATATAAATAAAGTATGTCATTTGGTTGTTAGATCTCAGATGCACAGTTCATACCTATAGCATTGTAGCTATTTGTTGTACATTACTGAGTTACCTGCACAATGTTTTCTGAATAAAGCAGCAGAACGGTGAGTCTTCTCCTTAACTTCTAGGTAAGAGCACAATCCCAGTCTCGCATGTCCTTTGACAATGTTCTGTGTGCGTGTGTGTGTGTGTGTGTGTGTGTGTGCGCGCGCGCGCGATTGGTGTCTTTCCAACGCAAAAGGTTTACTACCGCTGATTTTTGTGCAAGGAGGTTTTGTCAGTGAATGTTTAGTATAGGGCACTTAGTGGAGTAGACACAGGTTGGTAATGACTGACAGTTTAAGAACTATAGCTAAAGAGTTAATTTTTGTCATTTCTTTCCAAATGTTGTGTGTGTGTCAGTCCAGGGAAAAAACAAAAAAAGGAGGAGGATTGGCAAATAAACCTTAACTATTACCAAAATCAAGGTCAGTAATCTTTTGGGGTTTTTTGCTTTATTTTAAGGATCAGTCTAGAATATACTTATGTGTGTATGTACTACAAACCTCTGTTTTTAAAAAAAATATTATACCAACCAATTTCAAAAAAGAAAAAGAGCAAATGTCCAGGATATATCTAGATTCTATTTTTTTGTAATATTTCCCTGGAAAATGTGCTTTGAGGGCTCAATGTACTTGCCTTGAACTTCTCAGCACTTGGCACATTTCTCATACAAAAAACTCAATCGATAATCATCCAGCAGGAGTTCATTGTATGTCTTGCATTGTTGTTCTTTATTGTTGTTTCAATATAGAACAGGCTTTCTCTCTCTTTGATGGAAAAGGATTTAATTCTCTGTTTTCAAGTACAGCTATACAAACTGAAAATTGGCTAAAAGAAAAGTAAATGAGCAGTCTATCAGCAGCAATGACAATGAATATGAGTGGGCTACTACTAAAGAGCCACAGTGGAGGCACTGAAGCAGCACTAGGCTGGTTGTTTTATGAAGGCCAGAGCTTCCATAAGTGTATCCATAAAAATGTCATTGGGTAAAATGTGCCCAGAGCTAAGTAAAATATATATTTTTTTAAATCTGCTACCCTCATGCCCAATTTGTCATTGGACAGTCAGACTGTCTTCCCTTCTCTAGTAGATGAAAACACATATACTCCTGGTACTGGGCTGTGATACATTATAGAGTTAGGGAATTGATTTTATTAAGGTTAATCTATGGTGGTTTAGCTGGACAGTAAATGACTGGTTTTTTACAACATCTATTTATGGTAGCAGCAGTTGGTTTTCATTTCTGTAGTTACGGAGTCGTATGCTACACAACCTGTATCTTTCAGTGACATATGTTAAAATCTTTCATATCAAGAACAATGTAATACAAGGTGAAAAGCAGTTTCTCCTATGGCACCCATGGACCCAGGCAGCACGAAATACCCCTTCCCATCACACATCAAAACATATTTTCATGTAGAAAGCAATGAATATAGTATTTATCATAGTATTCACTATACTATTCATACTATAGTATAGTATGGTCAGGGCAGGTCTTAATAAGGAAGAATCAATATTCAGTAAAACATATACTGTCTTGGAGATCCTCAAAGAGGCCCATTTAGGAGCAATGTAGGGCAAGATCACGCTTTAGCATCAGGCAAACAAGCAGACAATATATATGTATAAGGATATGGGGAATGGTGTGCTTTCTTTCAGAAAGAATAACTCAAGAGTGGCAGTCAGTGAGATATCATAGTCATCTTACTTAAAATGAACACCAGAAATTAGATTATGTTTATTGGGTCAAATGTTGTTCTCACTTCTACTGGAGTTAATTGTAAAGCTATCTGCATTAATAGTGGTATAATTAAAACCAGGATTTACCACAGTGGTTCTAACTGAATGAGAACCCCACCACTCTGCAGTCTCTCTTGTCAGGGAAACGTATGGCTTCAGAAGTTTATATTGTCTGCAGATTCTGATAGTAAATTCCTTAGGGTGGGTAGCATACCATTCTGTCTGGCACAACACTGTGCCCATGCACTAATGTTCTATTAAGAAAAAAACCTTTGTAGTGCTTTAACATTTTTTAAACCAAACATGACCACCACCCATGCAAATCCAAACCCTTTTGGATAGTTATATATTCTCACTATGTACTAGTAATCTCCCACAAACACAAATTAATTCCTAAGGATATGAGTCTACTGCCTCACTGCTAATAGCTGAGAGAGAACTCAATTCCCTCTCCAAAATATCCACAGCAAGAGAGAATATATTTAGAAAGTACCACACTGTTCAAAACAGAGCGTTCCAGACACAGCAGGATTCTGTGGAGGCTAGAGGATGGGTGTTGAAAGTCTATTGAAGAAGGGACAGGAGGAATGGCAATCTAACCATAAAGATAAACAACGATATGTGGCATTATTCCATGAAGCGTAAGTCAACTACTCGGAGCATTGTTCTGTTTCTGCTGGCCACTGGACTCCTCTCCCTCTCAATATAGCTCATCCATGATTCTGTGTAGCATTGCTTCTGCCAAATCTCACTATAAAGTATAAGGAACAACATTAACTTCAGAAAATTAATTCAGTTTACCAAGGGATATTGTATTAAGATGCATCTATCCTGAGGTACTAGTGGTGTTTCATTTTAATCATGAAAAGGTGGAGTTTGGCTTATTTTTAAAATCCAAAAATTAGGGATTTTTTTTTTTTTATCAGAGAAAAACAGGATCCTTGTTTATCTCCCAGCTTGAGTCATGTGGTCACAGGACTCTGGCTGGGAGATCCTTATCTTCCAGCACCATCTCTGTCATCATGGGGCCAGCACTGGGAGATAAGGGAGTACCAACCCCCACTCCCTGATTGCAATAGAAAAGTGGAGTCTAGGGGATAATGTCTCCCAGCCCTGCTCCCCAATTGTAATCTCAGAGCATGGGCCTTGGAGCTGCCGGGGCAGGGGGACATAGTGTTTTGGTGGAAGCACTTACCCTGGCAGCATGCAGCTCTCAGGGGCAGGGAGCAATCTCCCACCCCCTGGTGGCCAGCTGCTTGGGAACAGATTTGCTCCCAGTCAGGCATCTAACAAGTGCTATTGCACAGTTAGTAATCACAGGCAAATTTGCTACTTGCATTAGCAGGTAGCAAATATACTCATGATTAACGAGGTTTACTGTGCAGTAAGCACGTGCATGTGTAGACGCATGTGCTAAACTATGCTACTTTGCAGTAAAGCATGAGGTGTAGTTGCACCCGCTGTGGAATAGAAGTTGGCAGTTACAGTGGATTTAACCAAATTGTAATAGGTCCCATCCCTCCTGTAACATGGTGTTTAATGTTCATCTTTCTATCCCCTTCAGTATTGACCTCTTGTTTTATGTCATGTGTGCAGTCAAGAATAAATAAGCATATTATTTAATAATGTTGAATGAGTATAAAAATCTTATTTAGATTGGTGTTAATCAGAAGTAACTTGCTAATAAAGAGAGTTGAGTGAAATCAGTGTATGAGTAGTATAAGTGAAAGGAGAATCAGCCCCATAAGATTTGAGGTCATAAACCTCATTAGATAGAATTAGATAAGGATAAGTGCTATTGCCTAGAAAACACACATGAGGCTTTTAACGCTCTGCAGGACTGTGCAAACTAAGGTTAAATGTTAGTACAACATTGTCCTTCAACTAACTGCAGCAATCTTTGCTAGTCTCGCTGGCTCATCAAGACTCTTTGGACTGGGAAGCCACCAGGTGATGCTAAAGATCTAGATATTTCTGAACATTTCTAAAAAGTATGGATTCCAATTTGTTAGCTAACAGGGAGATTGCATTTGATATGAAAAAGATAACCATTAAAAGAACATATTCTTTGAGGAAAAAATAACATTCAAGATGGTGGATTAAAAAAATAATAAAGACTTGTTTTCACTATAGAAAAGTTACAATACAGACCACTGCAGCCTAATCTTCTTCCAACTGTTGACTCAGTACACTTCATTCATATAGGTCTGATCATTTCTGGCCTCCTCATTGAAAATGCCAATAAGACAAATGGAAACATTTATAAGGATGGTTCTGGGGCATTTTCTAATATTGGACATCAGTCCACTTCATTGGTGATGTGTAGGGGGAGCATGTGGGTGCACGCACACCCCCTGAAAGTGGCAGTGCACCTCCTACAAAAAGGCGCCACTGAGACTGCCGGCAGCACCTGTGAGTGATTGCTGTTCACCATCCCCCTCTCCCACTGCTGACACTGCTGGCAGTCTGTAATCACTGCTGGCCACCACCAACACCACTGGTGGTGCTCGCCACCCCCCCACACTACCTCTGCCAACAGTGCCTTGGCTGCCTGCAGCAGCCTCCACACTTACCGCCACCACGCTCCTGCTGCTGACCATGCCGTTGCCACCAGCTGGAGCTCACCATGTCCCCCCAGCCACCATGGGCATGCGGTATTCATGGTCCACTTCCTCATGAATATTGCAAGTTGTTTCAATAACTCTCAGATTCTATCAACTCATGGCCTAAATTTTACCCAGACCTGGTCTAACTTTGAATTGAACATAGAGGTGAAAAGATCATAAAAGTTCTCCTGGGTAGAATAAAAGTTCGTATTTCACAGGAGAGTTAAAGGTGTGGTAAAATCTCCTGTTTGGCACAGTTTGTTTTATGCAAATTAGGCTCAGAGAAAAGTTGGAATAGTCTGTTTACCTCAAAGTTGTTTGGCGGCAAGCAGGATATAGCCATATTTCCTTCTGGTTACAATGTTTCATATTTCACAGAAGAGAAAAGGGATGGAATGCTCTTCTGGGCTACAACCTGGATACCTGTAACATTGAACAGCTTTTGCATCTTCCCAAGCTGCAGCTCCCCCACCCCTTTTGAAGCTACTACAAATGTATGCTTGTCCCCACACTTATATAAAAGGAAAAACGTATGTTAGTGTTGATGAGGTGTCTCAGTAATGCTAACAGAATATGGCAGGAGAACATACAGACTGTTCCATACTAAAACCGGTACGACAAAAATCACTTATTATTAGAAGGTAGTTTCTTCCTCTTTGGTCATCTGTGTTTTAAGTGATTTCATTTTAGCATTTATAAATACACACTTTGTTTCCCTCTGTCACTAATGCCATTGTAGGAATGGCATAACATTTCCCAGTGAAAAATAACACATAAGCTGGCAAACTGAAATATTTGTATGGCATTTTGGTTTTTATAGAATCCCCACATTCTTTATAGGCCAGTCTAGAATGATGTAGAATGCTCTGTTCGTTATACTGAAAAATAGCATACCCTGGGTATTACTCTGAAAAGAAAAAGAGTGGTAGCTGGAGGTCCTTCAATCATCAGCATGATGTGTCTGAGGACAGAAGCTGGAGAACTGCCAGCAATACAGGATTTCAACATGCTTGGCCCAACTTTTGTGCAGAAAGCATGTGAAACACATTTCGAGTGTTGGGGGAAAAGAGAAGAGCTAACGAGGAAGTTCTGTGATTCAGCTTCAAAAGAACAGTGCTTGTTCTGCCTGGAGAGAGAGGAACACAAGTCTTTGTCCACAGCAAGAGGAAAAGAATAACTAGCCTTCATGGCAGCAGAAAGTTTGGGACAGATACAGATAGGTGAGCCACAGCCAGAGACACATAATTCCCTTTCAAAGGAGAGACTTCAAATGCACTTTGAACATTTCTAATTCCAGGGAGAAAGATGCCAGAGCCTGTTACAGGAGAGACTGTTGAATTTGCCCTAGGTACAAAAAGACAACTGAAACTGAGTTGGGGGGAAGAGAGAGACTTCAGGCACCTGAGACAATCCAATACCTTTCCTTAGCTGAAGAGAATAAATTGTGACTTTCATTGCCATTTGCATTACTATTTTAACTGTACTGTCACCTTCTCCCTTGTCATTAAAGTGGTAGTCAAAGACTCTGCAGAATTATTGGGAAGGCACAAAAGTGGCTTAGAGATGGATCGGTTTTCCACCCCTTAGGCTGTGATTCTTTTGTTGCACTGCACAGAATCTCAGCCATGCTAAATGATGCAAGGTAATTCTATTAACCACTGTCAATTGAACAAGCAATTTTTTAATAACAAGAGGCAGAATTTTCATTTAGGACCTTTTAAAAAAATGCTGCCCAAGTGCACACTTTTTCTGAAAATGAAATGGTTCAACATATAAAGAAGAACAAAGAAGAGCATATAGGAGATATTACAGCAGGGGTGGGCAAAATGTGGCCCGCGGGCCAGAATCAGCCCACAAGGCCATTCTATCTGGCCCGCGGGGCCCCTAAAAAATTTAGAAAATTAATATATATCTGCCCCTGGCTCCCTGTCATGCGGCCCTCGATGGCTTACTGAAACTCAGTAAGTGGCCCTCCGCCTGAAATAATTGCCCACGCCTGGTTTACAGCAATCTTTATTAAATTCCTCAAAAGGTTTTGAAAATGGTTACTTGGTATTTGCCACAAAAAAGCTGTGTATTACTCCAAACTCCAGCCCTTAGTAAAAAAATTCCTGAAATGAGAGGATTTGGTGAAAGTTGCAACTTTTTTTTTTTTAAACCAATTTCCAGTATTGTCAATATAGGACCAGACTGATCAGGACCTCAACCTTAGCTATACTGTAACTTCACAATAGTCTCAAGGAGGATAATGACATATAGTTATACCTATGTTCAGACTGGGGAAAATATCACTGTTTCATGGAACAGTTCATTTTACTTTCCTGTTTGTTCTACCCACTTCTCCAGCTGCCAGCCATTGAAAAGCCCCTTCCTTGCCCATTTGCCTGCCATAAGATATATTGTTTGAATAGGTTTTTGCTCCTCCGATCCTGTACAGATTTGCCATGTGGCGAGCCTGAGCTGATAAGTAAGGGGCCTTGAAGAAAGGCTTCAACGATCCAGTCCTTTGTGATTCAATTAAATTAAATCGCTGGAAAAAACAATTTTCAATATACGCACAGAATCTAGGGTCATGTCCACATGAGTATGGATGTTTGTTCAATGGAGCAAGAAGCAGTGGTGCACCCTGTGCTGCTGTTACTTGTTCCCAGGGGACGTCTGTGCCATGTGCTGTCTGGTAGGTGGCAGGTTACCACAGGTGGGATAAAGGAGGCTGGAGCCGGCACTGGGGGCCTCCTGGGGCTGTAGAAGTGGCAATCCTGCCATTCAGAGCCTGGCTGGCAGCTGGAGCATGGCTCTGGCTGGCCAGGCTCCGTTTTTGGGTGGTGCTCCCTGTCCCCATGTATGCTACCCCATTTTAATTTTTTTTGTGTAGGTTTTTTTGACCCCGGGATCTCCTGGGATCAAACCCCCATACCCCCCACTGCTACCTTCAGTGCAGAGAACACCAGAATGTGTGGTATGTGGTGCCACAGGTGTGTCTGCAGCACCACATACCACATAGCTGTGCTCATCTGGATGTGGGCCAGGAGTCTATTACTTTCACTTACAATGTTTTGTACACATTTAAGTTGTGAAAGGAATGGTACATTTTCATGGCAAATATACAGGATTTCTGACTTATTAGTACATGAATCTGAGATACTTTAATTGCTTACAGCACCACAAATGGCTTATCTGGTTGCTGTCATTTACACTGATGTTTGCTGTGAAAATTTGGGATCACCTTTTCACTGTATTTCATTGGCAAAATAAATTGTAAATAGGCACCCTTTGGTCATTCTTCACCATGTGATATGCTAGTAGCTGCAGCTTTTATTGAATGACTCTGTCAATTTTCAGACTGCTATAAAAAGAATCCAACTGGATAAAGACATATATTTCAACAGGAGCTAGTCTCTGATCAGGGAATATGCTGTGACAGCACTTGAAGTTCTTGGTGTTCTAAAGCAGAAATCAAAGCAGCCTTCAAAGCAGGTGAGATAAAGAAGCCAGAACGAGGAAAACAACAGGCATAAGATGAAATTTATGAAAGTTTAATGACTCTGGGTTTTTTGTTTTTTTTAAATGGTAATAAATGTAGGGAGGAAAGTTTGGATTAGTAATATTGCTAAAAACCCTGGAGCAGTACTATAGAAATGTCAACATTTTCTACCTTGGAAATTCAACCGTTTTATCATAATTTCATTTTTTAATTTACTTTTCTATTTATTTATTTATTTTAACAAAGTGACATTTACATTGTTAGCACAAGCAACTTTATAAGTAATTTTTAAATGGTCAGTTGGAATGAGTAACATATGACACATTCATATATGTGTTTGGGCTTAGGTATAAAATTGAGATACATTACTCACATTAAATTGTACAATAATGTACCTTTGGTACTTTGATTCCCCTTCTCTCAAAGGGTTTTGTTAGGCAGAACCTTTTCTATAGTATCCAGATGCTGGCATCACCCGTCTGCTTATGTTGTTACTGCTTTAACCCTTTTGAGAGATAGTGGGCACATCTACACAAGCCGCCCACTGTGCAGTTCTTACTATACAGTCATTTAGCCCTTGCATAATTAAATACTAAATGACTGTACAGTAACCAGCATTACTGTGCAGTAGCATCCCAGCACAGTTGCCTAATGATACTTACTGCACAGTAGTGTGGTGACAGTACTGCACAATAGTAACAAGCTACTGCATAGTAGTAACATGCTACTGCAGAGTAAGCGTCTTGTGTAGGTGCAGCCAGTATTATGCACAGATAATGGTATAGAGCATCTATCTGCATGGTATTTGTTCAGGGAGTAAATGACTTGCCTGTCTCCCTTTCTTTTCCTAATCTAGTGGCAAAATTGCTGTTGGGTCTCTCCATTACTAGTCAGTCTAAAAGGAGGATAATTGCCTGCTTGTGAAGCTAACTAATGTTCCAGGTGTCTTGTATTTGCATCATAGGATTGAAAGTTTTGCGTTTAAACCATGCTCTTTACTTTGGGGTAGATTGTGGCAAATCCACAATAGAAGATTCAGATTTTCAAAATTGCTATTTTCTTAATTAAAAAAATATATTAGAGGTTTAGGGGGGAAAGAACCCTGTCATTTTGAGTGTAAAATTGAATTGCACTGCATTTTGTTAGTAAATTATCTGCAGGGTCTTTAAAGTTATAATAAGGAAATTAAATGTACAGCTTCACATTGTGGTTGAACATTAAGTGGGAGAACAAAACACACATACAAAAAACCCCAAACCATCAGTGCTGCTATTTTCCTTTAAAATCTCAATGGTACAAAGCCACTCTGTTGTTTCCATATTAAGTAGGACTATTAATATATTGTGGTAAACTGTGAGGAGAAAGCAGCTGAACCTAGCAGAGAAAAGTAAAAAGGGAGGTGCAACCATCAAATTTTCTGTAACTACATAAGATAGCAGATGGCCTTCCTAGCCATGTATGAACCTATTTTCTTTCTAAACCATTAGTATATGCGTTTGAAACACTAGACTTAGTAATTGATAGAACAATCTATTTAAAGATGTAGCTTTCATGCTTAAACAAACTGTTGGTGTATTGCAACTCAGTGAACTGTGTGTTGTTGATTGTCTACTTAATGTAACCATGGAAGCGAGGGGAAGAATAATCACTAGGACAAAACCTTTCATGGAAAAAGAGCACTCAGTTACGTATCTTAAAGAGAAACACATCTACAACAGCAGGTCCAAGAAATGTGCATATATATTGTTTATTTTTTTAAAAACTGCACAGTATATTTTTAACATATACATTGTCTAATCATATTTTAATCAACTGATCCCTTATTCTATCTAGAACATTCTTCATGTGAGAGTGGTATAAATGCCTTTAAAAGCACATAAATATTCTGGACTCAGCCAGGAGCAAAACATCACAAGAAAATAAAGGGGAGTAAGCAGACCCCTGGAGGAGACAATGGGATACCAGTCTGATACGCCATCTCCCATATGGGTAGACAAGAATGGGCAGACTCCGCTTATTTCTCCATGAACAAAGCAAAGCAAGGAGTGAACTATTACAATTCCATCTCTGCCTGGCTCCTAATCTAGGTGGTTTTTATTGTAATTGATTATTCCAATGTGAAGAGCTATGAAGCAGTCTAAGAGAAGGTGAGAACTCAAGGGTGTGTGCAGATGTGCTAAATATATATATTTTTATTAAATATAAAATACTAATATTAAGGCTAAGTACAGACACTGAGAGAGCCTGAGGCTGAATCAATTCAATCTTCTCAGGTAAGTTTAAGATTGAATTAATAAGAAAATGAACAGATATTCATTTTGAGCCTGGAAATGCAGCTACATGCCTGCAGTGGCTCAGGCCAGAAGCCTGGGCGGGGGCGAGGGGAGGGGGTTGTGCTAGAGCAGACTGGAGAAGGAAGCTTGGGCCAAGGCTAGTCTTCCCACCATGCAAGTTGTGGGGGGGAAGGAAGGTTGCAGGGGAGGTGAAAAGCATCCTGGGGTGTTGGGCAACCATGAGTTGACTTGAAACTAGAGGGGATCTGAGACAGAAGTTCAATAAACTGATTTCACCTAACTCAATTAAGTCTGATACTACATCCACCCAGGTTTATTTTAACCTGGTTTCAGCCATCTTGAAAGCAGTTTACATGCACTGAACTTCTGTTGTGTTAGAGCTGAACCTGTTTCTGATCACTTATACCAGTTTATGTGTAACTTCTGTCCCTGGCCTAACAGCTCAGATAGGACATGGGTTGTTATTGATGTACCAACATAATGGCACATGTGGTAATTGAATTGCCAATCTAAGAAAATAAGCATGTATTAAGAATATAGGATAATGTAGAGATAGGAAGATAGGACAATTAGATGTAGGTATATATTTACATACATTTGCACAACTTTTATTTATATATATATAGATCCACCTGATCAAGGTGCTTAAGTTTTTGAGTGGCTTCATTTGTTTTCTGTTCTTTAATCCTACAAATATCATTTTCTTCTACTGCCCTGTAGCCTAGGCATTAGGGATTGGATGATATCTTGAATGTATCATAGCAGAACTGGGTCTTGAGAAGGGATTTGAAGGAAAAGAGTCTAGTCAGGGCTGTGAATAAGAGAGAACATCAGATAAGGCGCAATGACATTTATTGGAGAAGTAGAAAAACAAGGTTGTCCAGGCTGGCTTATGTGCAGAATATAGAAGGTTTGTAGAGTGGAGATGCAATAGGAGTGTTTTATATGACAGTACAGATACTGCAAGCAGCTATTGGATTCTAATTTTTGGGACCCAATTTTCAAACACTTTATAGTTTACTAGTTGAGAGAGAACATGACAAACATTTGATTTGTGGAAGCTGAAATATTCAATATTACTATGTCTAGCGTGCTGAACTTGGCTCAGCAAGTAAATGCTTCCATAAAAATATATAGAACATGCTTATTTGCGCATGCAGTGTAACCTTGTTTATGCAAAATGCGCCCTTGACTTAGAAAAAAGAATTACCTTTATTGCACAAAAGTTCTTAATACAGTGAGATGAGAGGAAATTTTCTTTACACAAGTTATAACCACCCATGAACATAAATGAATTAGTGCCTGGTCAATGCAGAGGGGGGGGGGGGGGGGGGTGGGGAAGATAACAAACAAGTCTGAGGCTATATAGACTTCAGAGCATAAACTGTGGATAAGACCATAAGGTCTGGCATAGTCTGCCCTTGTAAATCCCATAAATATGAAAAAGCTAGCCTCAGGATGCTCATCTTATTTTTAGCCTTTACGTGTATTTTGCAGCAGTAATTGTTTCTTTTAAAAAAATATGCTCATGTTCCTCTAAAATAAATGTATGTTGCTTTTATTTTCTTATACACTATTTTGTTTCCATATTCCAAGCACCTATTATGTAAAGAAAAACTGTGTATTGCTTCCCTTCCAAGCATTGGCTTTCCAGAATAGCTCTGTGAAATGTACATTTAAAAAAATCTATATTCTCTAGTTGTTGACTCTGGCCTTGCCTTTTCAAAATACTTAAGCATATAATATAATTGGTTACATTCATTTGTCATTCATGGCCATTGTTCATGTTCCATTCGACTCACTGTTCAGCTACACTATAAAATAAAATTAGAATAGAAAATTAAACAATCATTTTACCAACCTCTTTACTATTCAATAAAGGTACATATATTTAATGATCATAAAATAATTTATGCAACCTTAAAAATAATGCATATTTCAAAAATGTTATGAGATTATTTCTGAGGTTGATGTAGCCCAAGAATTTTATGTTTGGAATGATCATCTTATATGTCTGCAATCAAAACAAAGCATCCCAGCAGTAAATTAGAAATTGGAACTCAGGTTCCCTATGATTATAAATGTGCTCTTAAGCATAGAGAGGCCTCTATAGATACTATAGAGGATTCTTCTCAAAGAAAATCTTCAATAGGCTAGCAAAATTAAAAAAAAATTAATCTGTTAAATTCATGAAATCCAAAGATTAAGAACGTACACTTCATCTTAAAATAAACTCTTCATTCAGTCATATCTTATCTCTGTAGCCAGCAGAGTTCTATACAATGATTTACACCTGAGCCTTTTCATCCAAGGCATGAAATGTTTTAAAGTAATTGTGTTTCTTTAATACTTACTTATCTTCCTTACTAGTCAGCAAACACAATTTAAATTGGATTTTTGACCCAAGAACCAAATTTATAGTTGTAGAAAAGATGCAATTTTACAAAACATGTACACTGGTTATTGGTTAAAAAATATATCATGTCTCTAAAATCAAGGAAAGCACGATACTTAACATACATATAATGTATATATGAATGTGTGCTTACATGTATATATGTTTATATATTCCTAATGATGATGAAGATTTACTTATAGGCCCCTATTCCACCCATTTTTTTCTGAGACTCAAACAGGGTGAAATATGATTGCATTTAGGCATGTGGAAGGAGAGACCTGGGGAAGGAGGAAAATCCTGAGAGTGATCCCTCTATGCCACTTACCATAGATGAAATGAGTAATGCTAGCAGGGAATAGAGCTTTATGCAAGACTTCTGGAGCCACTGCTCCCTCTGTATTGGTAGCGGGGTGACCCAAGGAAGTACGTTTGGCTCTGGTGACGGGCTGCCAAAAAGAGTCTGCAGTATCATGGGGCAGAAGATGCCGGAGGACTCTACCACCTCTTCAAGAAGAATGGTGTTAATAGTTTCTTCTTTAGATGTAATTGCAGGTTTCAGCCATTTATCTAGCACGTCTGTCAGGTTTTGTAGCAACATTCTTGAAGACTTATCTTCCCTTTCCTTTTTCATCTGAAACAGTTGCTAGTATCTTTCAGGTGTCATATCTGAATGATAAAGAATCTCCTCCTTCAGCGTATCATAGGCTTGGGCCTCTATTCTGAACATGGATTGGTATGCCACCTGGGCCTTGCCCATCAAAAGCACTCCTAGCTGACTGGCCCACTTGGTTTTGTCCAGCTCAGCCGCCACTGTTGCATGTTCAAAAATCTCAAGGAAGGCCTCTGGGTCATCCTCATGTGTCATCTTTGGGATCTTAAAGCCTTTTAAACTCTGCTAAACCAATTCCCGCTGTTGGACTATAATTTCATCCAGTGATCTGACATGCAGCCTGTTACTGTTATTGTTGTACAATTTATGACATGAGATTCAGGGTCTGCTGGAGAGCCTCTGCCCCCACCATTGCCCCCAGCTGCTGATTGATAACTTAGACCTGGACTGGGAGTGGTTCAAGATTCCCAGCCAGTGTACCACTTTGTTGTGAGTAGATGCTGTAAGGCCTGCATCTCCACCAGCCTGATGTCCTTCTGCCAATGACAACGAGGTGGAAGGAACCATGCTATCGCCCAGGTGTTCTTGTATGTTCTTCTCTCCCCTACCATGACTTTGATCTTCCAGCTATTAGGGAGCTAGTTCTGCTGAGTGATACCTTTGGCTTGTTGAATGAGTCTTTTTCATGGGGCTCCACCTCCCTATATACCACCTGTACCACTTCCTTAATTTTGTATAATGTTCTGATTTTGGGGGTGGTGGAAGGGTAAAGCCCCTGCCTCTGCTAACATGTGGCACAGGTCAACTGAGAATCAATTCCTGGTTCCTTTTCCTTTTCATCAGGTTACCACCAACCAGCCTTAATCCCACCAGGCAAGCTTTGTCCTCCAGATCAAAGACAAGTGCCCTACCTGGTGCCCCTTTGTGCCAATCCCACCCACCAAAGGCAACATATGCCAAAAGTAGGAGCAGAGTCCAAATTTAAAAAAGAAAAAAGAATGTCTCAGGGTAATTCCACATATCAATTGATTTTCAGCCTTATGGGGCAAAGAACAAACTCCCCTGGATTTCTTCCTCTATGAATCTATATTCAATCCTATGGGCACAGAACAAACCCCTCTATATTGTTTTCCTCATGAGCTAATTTCATGTCTGATGAGCAAACAAACCCCTGAGAGTTGCTTCCTACACCAGATAGCCCCTACTCAGCTCCCAGCTTGCCCATGCCACTTCTGATCTGTCTCTTCTTTAGTCATAACCATCCATCACAGCCAGGTCAGCAACTATGGTGTCCTGGCACTCAGTATCTGTCTTGGCCAGTGACTCTCCAATTGCCCATACACATAGTTTGTGCTCCTTGGCTGTTGCCAATTGCATGCTCAAACAGGTGGGAGAGTTCTCCAGTGTCTTCTGCCCCACAATGCTCCAGACTCTTCTCAGCTGCCCCTCACCAGGGCTGGAAGTACTTCCTCATGTCAGCCTGCCATCAATACAGAGGGAGCAGCAGCTTTGGAAGCACTGCCTAAAGCTCTGTTCCTCACCAGCATTCCTCATTTCATCTAGGGTAAATGGCATGGAGGGATCACTCTCAGATTTTCCCCCTTTCCCCAAGTCTCTTTTTCCATAAGGCACCTAAATAAGTTAGGAGACAGTAATAGAAACCATGAGGCCTCATTGCATAAGGAAGGAAAAGAAGGACGATAATCACTTTAAGAGCAAGTGCAGACTATATTGTATTACATTTAGTTAAGGGGTGGGGTGAATGGAAATGAAATGATCAGTGATACTATTCTAGTTTCAAATCTTAATTTATTGAACACAAGCTAATATTTAAGCAATGCTATAAATACAACACTCAACTGTAAAGCAAGCCCTAAGAGTCAATATAGATATTATTATGCAAGTCTTTTGATGGCTACAATGAGTTCAGCTGGCCAGGCATCCATCGCAGTGCAGGCACTCAAGTAGTTGTTGCTTCTTTTCCTGTGTAAAGTTCTCCCTTGACTTTAAGTTTTATTTTCCTAGGTTTTTATATACTTTTTTTTGCAGTGCTGTCCTATATGTCCTATACACGATTATGTCATAAATATCCACCAATCATCTTTTACAGTGGTCATTTTCCTGTCAGACTACTGTCTGCATCCTGCTGTCTCAGACTGCTAAACCACATCCTCTTTTAATTTTTTGAAGATGTGCACACATGCCACAGCCCCCCACAAACCCCATACCAACCCACACCAGATATCCACACACCCCCACAAACCTATACCCACCCACCCATACCCCTGCACAATATACAAGAGTAAGATTTCATTTTAAGCTATTGTGCAATTACCTCTATGTACAGTACACAAGTGCATGTAAATCAGGACAAAAATATTTTTTTAAATCAAATTAATAAATGTTGTAGTAAATGTTTGATTTTTAGAATGTAATTTGGTATTCTTTTGGTTCTGAGATAGCAAACCCTTGCTGAAAGGAATACTTCTTGGGAGGCAAAGGGAGAGACTTCCGGTGGCAAAGATTAGGGGATAGGGGTGCAACTTCTGGCCCAAGATGGCGGCCAGGGGTGGAGCACCTGTCAAGGGGTGGGGCTACCTTTGTGGCCCTCGATGGCTTGCCAAAATTCGGTAAGTGACCCTCCACCCAAAATAATTACTTGCTCCTGCAATGAACTATTAAAATTTAGCAATGTATATAATTTGTATAAAAATAAATATTTGACTTTTGCTTTGAAGTGTAACAAGAAATCACTTACAAAGTTCTAAGGTAGAAGTAGCTCTCTAGGCCACAATCCTGAGGCACTCTTGAAAGATGTAATATTCAATACATTTTCAAGTGTATACATAGCTTATTGATAAAAAAGGCAGTACTTTGTATGGTTCAGGATTATTAGTAGAGCTGTGCGAAGCTTCAGTCCCTGATTTTATTTGGCGGAGATTCAGCCCGATTCAGTGGCCAAACCTCCAAATTTGAATTAAATCAGGAGACTCTTTTATCTCTTTGAATTAAATCAGAACCCGCCAAATCAATTTGGAGAGATTTGGAAAGATTCAGCTATTTGGACATAGACAGAGCTTTAAATGTTTTTTCTACATACCTCAAGGTAGCAGGCAGTTCATGAATGCTGTGATGGTGGGGTGGATGGAGTATCCCACGGGAGTGCAGGGGGCTCCCCAGCATGCTCGGCAGCAGACCCAGAAGTGGATCAGAAGCACTGCTGGTCCACTTCCAGGTCTGTTGGGGAGCATGCAGTGGGCCTCCCCACATCCCCCAGCTCAGCGACTGGTACCTCTTGGGTCTGAGGGGAAACTTGGGTCCCCCCGTGGCCAATTGCCAAGCCAGTGGGACATGGGGGGGTCCTCCAGTGTTCTCCCTGGCATACCTGTACTTCCAGTCCACTTCTGGGTTCGCTGCTGAGCACGTGGGGTACGTCCCCCCCATGCTCCTGTGGGATGCTCCATTTGCCCCAGCATTTCAGGATTCATGAGGCTCACCTGGTACCTTGAGGTATGTAGAAAAAACATTTAAAGCTGTGTCTATGTCCGAATTGCTGATTCTCCAAATCAGCATTGAATCTTCAGATTTGGATCCAGCTAAATCGAATCAGGGACAGTGATCCGAATCAATGAATCGAATCACTGTCCCCAATTCAGACTGAATCTGAATCTGAATCAAATATGGCCCATTTCACACACCCCTAGTTATTAGTCTTTTAATAACCATGCTATAAAGAACGGTAACATAAGATAGATAGAAGAATGATAGATTTTTCTTTTTCCAACTGAAAAAAAATAGACTGCCTTTAAAAAAAAATGCAGTACTATAATCCTCAACAGCTTTAAACTGTAGCCACTACACAGAATAAGAATCCATAATGCAAGGACAAGCAATAATTATTAAACCAAATTCTTTATGATGCATCATTATAGAGTTCTGAAAGGTCAACAGTCATTTTTGAATCTTTAATATTTTCAAGGTTTTATATAGTTTATTGAAACCCAAAGTGTTTTTATATTATGCTGTAAATATAAGCTAATGTCTATGTATGCTGATGACACTGAAAGCCAGTTAAATAGATCTGCCTGGTATTTTTTTAGGCATTATTGTTATGAGGTGTGTCATTTACCTGTGGTAACAATGACATTATGCTTTTGGTTCTGATCTTGGTATCTTAATCCAGGTATTGAAGTTACACTTAGTGGGTGCATCTAAACATGCATTTTATCTGGGATCAGTTTACTTGCAAGTAAACTACTCAAAAGTAAATGCTCCCAGGCAGGCATCTACACATGCAGGAAAGCGGGAGCAGATTTGTTGCTAATGGCAGCAAACTTCTCCCACTTTCTGGGACTCTCCAATGGGCAGAGAAAGCTTTAGGCTCCCCATGGGTGCTAGCTTAGGGGCTGGCAAGGATCACCAGGCCAAGAGACAGCTGTTTCCTGGCCAGGGCTGGGACACTGGACCCCGCCCCTATTGGGCTGCCTGCTGCCAGGGTATGGACAATGGCCCCAGGCCCTGGCAGCGAGGAGCTCCTGGCCCCAGCTCCCTAATTGGAGGCAGGAGACTTGGAAAGAGCTGCAGGGGAGGGGCAGGTCCCAGCCTCCTGCCTCACCAGTGGATTGGGGCAGGGGGCTGGGACCTACCTCACCCCTGCCCCTCTTTCCAAGCCCTGTGCCTCGATCACCTGATCAGGGTATGGGGCTGGGACCTGCCCCTGACCAAGACAGTTCCCAGCCCCTGTTCCATGATTGCAGAGTGGAGCTGTTCCTCACTCAGCTCCATAAGCCCTGAGCTGGGAGGGGAACAGGCTGGGGATCTTGTGCCCTGCTCAACTCCTTGAGTGCAGAGATGAGCAGGGAACAAGCTCACCAGCCTGTTCCCCATCCAGCTCCATGCTCAAGGAGCTGTGCAGGGAACAGGTTCCCATTCCCCTACCAGGAGGGAGCTCCCAGTGCCAGGTCTGCAGTTGCAGAGCTGGCACTGGGAGTTCCTTACCTGACAGCTTGAGCTCCACTGTCACGGGGCTCAGGCTAGGAGACCCTGATCTCCTAGTGCCAGCTCGTTGATCATGGGGCCAGTATTGGGAGATAGGGGTCTTCCAGCCCGAGCCCAGTGACTGAGGAGCTCAGGCTGTGAATTATGGATCTCTCAGTGCTGGCCCCACAGTAATGGAAGTAGCACTGGGAGATAAGGGTCTTCCAGCTCCCTGCTCTACAATTGTGATGCTGAAGTGGGGGCTGGGAGATAAGGATCTTGGAGCAGGGTGCTTGGAGCTCCCTGCTGCCAGGTCAGGGAGACATAGTGCACACCTGGGCTCTGGTGGTAGAGCTCTTCCCAGCAGCAGGCAGCTTCCAGGAGCAGGGAACAATCTCCTGCCCCCTGGTGACTGGCTGATCAGGAGCAGATTTGTTCCTGGTCAGGCGTCTACATGAGTGCTACTGTGCCATTACTAATTGCAAGTAAATTTGCTACTTGCATTTGCAGGTAGCAAATTTACTCATAATAAGCAAGGTTTACTGCACAGTAAGCATGTGAATATGTAGACACATATGCATACCGCATTGTAAACTATGCTACTTCGCAGTAAATTATCTTCTGTAGATGTGCCCGTTGTGTGGTAAGCATGCAGAAAGTGCTCTACAACAATGACTGAACAGATGGTCAGGGCACATAGATCATTGTAAAAATAGCAGATCCCGCTGTAAGATAACCTTGGACAGTTCTGGTATCAGACCTGAGCACTGTAGGTTAGAGTGCTATAACAAATATCTATACCAGGTTCTATTATGGCTCATGTTAGGTCACATTCCACTAGTAACCTATGGGGCTTTGTGGCACCAGACTAACCAACCCCCTCTCACAGGCAGAGCTCTAGCCTTAGCCAGAGCTCAATTCCTCCACCAGAGTGCCAGGCTGGTCATGCCCCAGGGTTGTCACTGACAAGAGTCAGTGGGCCTTTGTATATGCCACAAAATTGGCCTTGAAAGTGGCTTAAATGCTCTTTTGCACTGCTTTAATGGCATTGCTGTTTGCATGCTCAGTGGTGTATTCCACTTTAAATGATTTTGGAATGTAGCAAGATAAAGCACCTCTGAGGTGTTTTAGTTTGCTACTGGGGTGCTGGAAGCCAATGTGCTTGGGGCTTCCTGGGCTTCCAGCACCCTGTGCACCATCCCTGCCACTTTTTCCCACCACCAGCACATGCAGCTGCAGCAGCCCATGCATGCAAGCAGCCTCGACTGAAGGAAAAAAAAAAAGTGGCAAGGAGCCTGATCTTTTTTTTCTCCCTCCTGGAGCCTGTCTGCCTGCCAGAGCTGCACGGGGGCCCAGTGCTTCCCTATGCAGCTGCAGGGGGGGCAGTGCTTCCCTCCACGGTTGTAGCATGCCTTGGGACTGCCCAGGCTGGGTCCCAGTGGGCAGGTGCCGCCTGGGGGGTGCCGCGGTGGAGGGAAGCACCAGCCCCCCTGCAGCCACAGAGGGAAGGACCAGGCTCCTGCACAGCTCAGGGACCGCTTGGCCGGCCGGCAACTTCCCCCCTACCAGAGAGGCAGGTAAGGATTGTGGCCCCAACCTTGTGTACATGCCATGGGGATTTAGTCTGATTTAATTCTCCCTAAATTGAAATGGTGGAAACGATGGGTTTTTTAAAACCCACCGTTTCAATTTAGGGAGAACTAAACCAAATTAAACCCCTGTGGCGTGTACAAGCACCCAGTGAGACCTCTGTCCTCTGGCTCACCCATGTCTTCCCTCTGTTTAGCATAGATCCATCCACACAAAGAAAACTACTTATTGCTGAATTTTTCATATTGCATATTGTCCTGGATGCAGTTGAGCAAGTACTGAATGTGGGTCAGCTGCTAGTTTGCCTCTGCTCACAGTTAACCTGTTTTAAGAATTGATTCATCTGCACTGATTTCTAGTAATGGGCACATTTCCTAATGGAAGTAAAAAAATATACTTGAACATCCCCAAAATGTTCATCAGCACACCTATGCATACTGATATGTAGCATCATTATTTTCTGACTTGTCTGGGGAAACAGAATGCATGTGTAAAAGATGTAGATTGTGAGAAGCGCTTATGTTGCCTGTGCTCAATGCAGGATTCAGGACCATGAGTTCAGTTTACAAACCCAAAGTCCCAGAAATCTTGGATGCATTCAGTATCCCATAAAGAAGCAGAGAGTGTTTCTCTGTTCTCATGTCTTAAGGCCAATTTCTAATAATTCTGGTCACTTAAGTAATGGTTTAGAACCATGTGCACTTGATAGGAAGCTAATTCAGACAGTCTGTTACAGTTTGAGGCATACTGCTGGGAGTCCCATAGATACATACATAGGACAACTAGCTTTTTTTCTCTAGCTCCCACATAAGTTGTTTTATTAGTTAACATTCTTCAGTTGTCACTTTTCCTGGATATATGAATAATAATATCCAATGGCCTTGCTAGCCTTAATGTAGTGTTCCTTTCTCAGTGTTCCTTTCCACTGAGAAATTAAAAAAAAAAACCTTCTGGGACAGTGTGTCTACTAGTTCTCCCTAGGAAACACCTCACATTCTTCAGTGAGAGGAGAGGAAGCTCTTTCCCACCTTCCCAATCTGCTGCCTACAAAAGAAGCAGTGATTTTACTTTCCCTTATGAACCCAGCAGATTCCCTAAAATCTGTACAGAATTTAGAAATCTAAGAGACAAACAGGGCCACACCCCTGAAGCCATAGTGAGAAGAGGCAGTCAGGCTGTCCTGTTTGCCAGCTCATAACCCAGAAAGGATGTCAGAAGATCACCAGATATTTGGTAATGTGTCAATATTCCATCAGTTCTTTCTTAATTGCCTAATAAACTGGTGCCCTAACATTAGCAGCCATTAGGAGACATTGTGTGTCTGCAGGACAGGCAGTGGAGTCATGACCTGCAGTGCCAGGACAATATATTGATTACCAAGAAATTGTTTTAAAGTTTGCAAAGGCATTGTTTGTTTGCTGTCGGGGCAATAACACTCCCATTCAGTGTTTCCTGAACTGGTCCAATGGATAGTGCAGTGATTTTTTTTTTGGAGGGGGTGGGGAATGCTAAGTTTATCACACAGTCCTTCACACGCAAGTTGCTGAAATATAGTAATACTTAAATCTGAAATTGGAGTAATTTTCAAGTGGAGCAGGATTGGGTCTTTGCACTGTACTGTTTTGTCTATAAGTTATTTCTCTAGCCTGTTCTTATTTTGTCTCCTAGCAATGAATTAGAGAAGTTACCCAGCTGAGGAAAATCCCAACCCCAGCTGGGTAATCATTAAGAGCAGTTACAAATATTTTAAAAAATCTACAGTTTGGGGGGAGGGGGAATGAAGACAGCAATTTCAGAGGTTAATGAAGCCAACTAAGGCTTATCAGGTGAAGCTGCTGAGCTCTATACAGCTGTAAAGAAAGCATGAATAACAGCCAGGTAAGTATGTGGCTGTAAATTAGGAAGCAAAACCTTGCCTGAAATATTTTAATAGCACTCCACTTTCTTACTCCATCTGAAGACTTTTGTTGGGGGGCAAATAACAAAACTATAAACTGTATTTTTTGGTTTTGGTGCCTACAATCCACAATATCTACTCCCTCCATGTGGCATTCTCCAAAGTGATTCCAGATGCATCTGATGCAGTAAGTGGCTGCTTACTATCAAAAGTATTTTGTAACGTCCTGATGTGAATGGTGTTTTGTTTAAACCAAGTTTGTGTTGGTCTGAGATTTAGGTTAGTTCTGAACTCTGAAACAAAAACTCTCTGGACTTGTCTAGTTCATTCAAAAATCACTTTTATGTAGAGAAGGGATACAGCCTTAAATATGACACTTCAATTTAGGTAAGCATGTGATTTGCATTAGAGGTTTGCAATTTAGGGTTTGCTTTAGTCTTGGATCGGAACCTGGCATATGGTTTTACTATCATAGTTCTGCTCATATCTGTTCTTGAAGGAAAGTAATGAGAGAAGATGATCGCTCCTTATCTCTGTCTCAGACCTCCTTTGTAGTCCTGTTCCTTTTTAAAATGAATTTGCAAAACAACCACTTGACACTGTGTTGCCTTGTGCCTTCTCATTTGTGACATCTATATTTATATTGAAATCACCTCAAAACAGGGACTTTATAGAGTGTCACTTAAGGGATGGGGAAAGAAAAAATAAAAGTGAAATCTAATAAAATTTGGCAAGTACTATGGCAAGTAACATGCCAGTAATAGAATCCACTACACTACAGTCTTCCATGTTATAAGGGCGTAAGGTAAGGGTGGCTGAGTTGGGCCCTAAATATGTGTCATCCCTATTTATTTATTTTTTCATAAAGAAGGCTCTTGCCATTCTCTTCATTCTCATTCAATGCAGATTGACTCCCCTTCTTCTCCCTCACTGATCAGATAGCTAGTCGATATTTTTAATAATATATTTTGTGTTCCACTTCAAATTAGTCAAATCAGTTCCCAATCATATCGAATGCACAGAATTTAATCATTCCAAGAAACATATTGATTCCCACAGTGAAGATACTCACCGTACTGACCTTTCAGGGCAACCCCAAATCTCACTCCTGTGATCAGATGTCCATCCCAGCCCCAGATATTCCTTCCCCCTGTCCCAACCCCTGCCTCTCTAGGTTGGCCATGTCCCAGTTGCCTATTGGACTTCTGCCCACTAGCTCCATATTCCTTAACTCTCAGTCGGTTCCTGCTTTGAAGCTAAGCCCACCTGGGCTCCTGTGGGGAACTCCTCTTTACCCCTTTTTAGTCCCTGCTCAGGCCTCCAGGAAGTAAATAAAAATCAGGACCTTCCAGCCCTCTAACTAGCTAAAGAAAAGATGCTTCTCTTTTGCCTGGGACAGTTAAGGTGCACTGTCCCAGACCATTCCCTATCTGCCCAGCTGGTGCACTCTTAAGCCTCTTTCAGCTGTCTTTTAGCAGCTTCCTCCCTGAAGGAGGGACTCTCCTTATCTGGCCATGCTTCTTGCTTTCTCTTCCTTCCTGTATCTGTTTTATCAGCCTCTGGGTGGCTGTTAATCAGTTTGCCCAGGTGTCCCTCCTTAACCAGGTGGGTCTGGGGATGTTTCCCACTCCCTGCTTGTTAACCCCCATGGTAACCTGCTATGTAGGCTCCTTTACCCGGATGCTTTTCAGGGCTCCCCTCATACTCTGCTCCATGCCACTCACCCCAACCATATCCCCCTACACTTTGAACTAGCCAGTTCAGGTACAGAGAGTGTCTGGCCCACAAGCTCGTTGCCAACCCCTGACAAGTGCCACCACTGGCTCTTGCAGAGAGCCCATAGCCATCCTGGGCAGCAGTGGTGGAACAGGCTGCTGCCTGTGCCCCAGGGCATGGTGAGGCCCGTTCCCCAGGGCATTGTGAGTCCCACTCCAGGGAGTCTTTCCCGGGCCGACAGGAATAGGGGGCTCCGGGGGGACCCCAGGTTGGCAGGTATAGTGGAATGCTCCCCACCGTGCCCTGACTGTGAGGTGTTGAGGGCCAAAGGGGAGCTGGGACAGGAAATCTGGAATGTGGGAGCTGGTGACCCATGGTCCAAGGAGGGAGGAAAATGTGTGGCTCAGCCCACTCCAAGGATCAGCAGTGGGCTAAGGGAGCAGGACCCATCTCCCTGCAACCTTATGCCATGGCTGTTCAGGAGCCTACCCGTTCCAGGCCCAACTTGGTACCAGCGACCAGTGACAGTCACCGTGCATGCCGTGCCCCACCAAGTAGTTCCAGGCTAGTGCCAAAGGGGCACAGGAGCACTCAGAATGGGAGGGAAAGGGCAGCCCACCAACCCATTGGCTGGCAGTCACTTGGGGCAGCTTCTGGAAGCAGAGTTTGGAGACCATAGCTTGTCTACCACCCCCGCCAACCCCCACTGAGAGGCCAAAAGGGGAGTTCTTCCACTCCTCATGGACCCACTCCTGGTGCATGCACACACACACACACACACACTCTGCAGGTGTCCTTTATACTTGCACATATGCAGATACACACACATGTGTGCGCACAGAACCCAGGTGTCCAACACACACTCATGTGCACTTGGTGTGTGGGATGGCTGGCTGGTGGCTTTTGGCCATGAGGGTGCATGCCTTAATGAGCCACTGCCACATCAGATTCGGGTGGGCAGCTGTGATATCCCCACCAGCCAATCAGTTGTTCAGCTCGGCCTGGGAGTCTTTGGCAGTCCAGGGAGCCCCCAGGGCACACTGGGAGATGTGCAAGAGCCCACCACCAACTGGGCTTGGGCCATGCAGGCAGGATCCAAGCCCTTCCTCTCCCACACCCACCCCAAGGGCTAATGTGCATTGTGCTTGATCCCAACCTAATCTGGGTGCTTATAGTAAAGCTTGAAAGTTAGAGCATTTCTGCCTTGGCTTTCTTGAATGCCTGTACTCAGCATCTTTGTGTGAGCAGGAGGTTGGGGTAGCCTCTTATCTTCTACTTGTATCTTGTTCGTCCCACAGCTCTCAGTTTCTAGGCAGATCTCCCATTAAATACCACAAATTTCCACACATTCTTTGGAGCTTAACAACTTTTTAAAACTTGATCTTCTTTTCTTTGTCTGATGTTTGCTGCTGTTGGTAAGACTATCACTAACCTAGTTTACTTGCATTGCTAAGGTACTTATTTTCAAATGTTGTTAACAAAGACCTTATCTGATTAGCTTGGCTTGTTTTATAGAATGTTTATAGCTTATTGCAGTGAAGCCAGAACTTCTCAGCTTTGAATCTTCCTATAAAATTGGGTGTTTCTGGGTTAAATCATCTTCTACTTCCACTGGATTGTCAACTTGAGAAAACATTTAGCAAATATGAGGGAAAACAGACTTCCTCTCTTCCATTTGCTAACTTACTTCCCTTGATTTTTATCATTGGCTAATTTAGGGCAGATAGGCTTTACAGTATTACATTTTCCTATGGCATAATTACATAAGTGATCTAGAAGCCATTTTAGATGATATTTGGAGAGAAACTTGTAACAATTTTTTGTGGCTTATACAAATGTTCATTATGCATCCCATAAATTTCTTTTACTCTGCTTGTTACTTCAACTCTCATTTAAGTTCAATTGTCTGCTTGTTTTCCATGATAAACTGTAATTTTTGCTTAATAAATCTATTCTTTTCATGAGTATCTGTTAATTGTGAATAAGGAAGAAAGTTGTGAATATAATTGGTCAAAATATCTAGTTAAAACAGATAGTAAAGATAACAATATGGTAAAAGGAAAATAGACTTAAGAAAAATGTAGGAAGAAAATATCTGATGGAATGGTTTTTCTCTTATGTAAAGGTAGTATGCGTATAAAATTATTTTGTTCATGCTGCATGGGTTTCACAGTAAGTATTATTTATCTTAAACCTTTTCCCCCCTGTGCTTTTCTGGTATCCTAATCACCATATCAACAAAGTAATTACTGTAATTTCTACACTTTATTAGATTTTCATCCCTTTCCACATATGAAAATCACTTTATTCATGGGATTTTACTTTTGCTGCCTTCATTACATCTCAGACCACCTTCAAAGGATACTGTCTTTTTTCAGTTGTGCATATTCTTAGATTAGATGTACTATACATGCAATACATTCTGTGGCTAATAAGAGCATCTTAGTTATGTTCCTATTATTGGGTCCAGTCCTGCAATCCTTTCCCAAACAAATCTCCCATTGATATTAAAGAAAAAAATCAAACTACAGAACATTGGAAATTATTCAGATTCTTCAGTATTATTTTAGTCTATGAACATACACAGATATATGCACGTGTTCATATTACTTCATACATGAATCTGAAAATAATGTCTCCAGGGTATAATTTTTTGTCATGTCTAATGCACTTTAATAAACTAGTATGTAATATTAATGTTTATCTGCCCTTGTTACCTAATTGTTACCATGCCTGCTTTCTTCACTTTTTATTTTTGCCTACCCTGTCTGCTTCTGCAATGGTTTTATTGCTCTTTTCCATGTTACCCTTTGAAGACTGCATGTCTTCCTGTGATGCAAATCTCATTCCTCTTTGTAGCAGGATCCAAAGAACACAGAACTCCATTGACTTCAAATGGGTTTGAAACCATTAAATCCTGCCATATTTCTTTTCTCTATTGCTGTCTGCCAAAATAATCTATGCCAGTGGCAGGGCCAACACAAGGATTTTTGATCACCCTAAAAAAAAATTCGCCACCCTCCCTTTTCATTCTGGGAAGGGCTGATGGCATCATGTCAAGCCCAGATCTGGCCGAGTTCAAACACTGCCTGTGCACCCAGATAGCTAGCAGACTGCTGGCTCCCTCAGAGCACCATTTTGGCTGCACCCTGCAATTTTCTGCTTTAGGCAGCCTCCTGCGATGTCTGTACAGTTGCATAGTGGAAGCCAAAGTTAGAATTGTAGAATCATAGAAAATTAAGATTGGAAGGGACCTCAGGAGATCATCTAATTCAACCCCCTGCTCAAGGCAGGACCATCCCCAACTAGAACATCCAAACCAAAGCTTTGTCTAGCCAGGTCTTACAAACCTCCAAGAAGGTTTCACCACCTCTCTGGGTAACCTGTTCCAGTGTTTAACTACCCTTCTAGTAAGAAAATTCTTCCTAAAATCTAGCCTAAACTTCCCTTGCTGCAACTTGAGACCATTGCTCCTTGTTCTGTCATCTGCCACCACTGAGAACAGTCTAGCTCCATCTTCTTTGGAACCCTCCTTCAGGCACTTGAAGGTTACTATTAAACCCCCCCTCACTCTCCTCTTCTCTAGACTAAATAAGCCCAGTTCCTTCAGTCTTTCCTCATAAGTCATGCCCCTTTCCCCCCCTACACTTTTTGTTGCCCTCCACTGGTCCCTCTCCAATTTGTCCACATCCTTTCTGTAGTGGGGGACCCAAAACTGAACACAGTGCTCCAGATGTGGCCTCACCAGTGCTGAATAGAGGGGAATAAAAACTTCCCTTGACCTGATGGCAACACTCCTACTGACGCAGCCCAGTATGCCACTAGCCTTCTTGGCAACAAAGGCACACAGTTCGCTTATATTCAGCTTATTGTTCACTGTAACCCCCAGGTCCTTTCCTGCAGAGCTGTTGCCCAGCCAGTCCCCAAGCCTGTACTGGTGCATGGTATTGTTCTGTCCTAAGTGTGGGATTTTGCACTTGTCCTTATTGAACCTCATGAGATTTCTTTTGGCTCAATCCTCCAATTTGTTGACATCTCTCTGAATCCTACCCCTCGCCTCCACTATAGCTACTAGGGGTGTGCAAAGTGAGTGATTCAAATTTGGCCTGATTCAGGGGACAGTGATTTGATTTGTTGATTTGGATCACTGTCCCAATTTCAATTCGGTTGAATCCAAATCTGAAGATTCAATTCTGATTCAGAGAATCAGCAATTCAGTCATAGACACAGCTTTAAATGTTTTTTCTATGTACCTCAAGGTACTAGGCATGGCTCTTGAATGCTGAGATGGTGGGGCAGATGGAGCATCCCACGGGAAGACAAGGGGGTGGGGAGCTTAGTGGTAGACCTGGAAGTGGACTGGAAGTAGATTCATGGATTAATAGATGATAGGGTTGGAAGGAACCTCAACAGATCATCGAGTCCAACACCCTGTCTAGGCAGGAAATAGTGCTGGGGTCAGATGATCCCAGCCTGATGCCTATCCAGCCTTCTCTTAAACACCCTCAAGGTAGGGGAGAGCACCAGCTCCCTTGGAAGCCCATTCCAAATTTTGGCCTCCCTTACTGTGAAAATGTACTTCCGGTTCTCTTTTGGGTCCACTGCTAAGTGCGTGGGGGACCCCTCTCCACCCCCCAGAGTGAATGGCTGTGGAGGGACCACAGGTGCCCCCCCAGACCCAGGTGGCACCAGTCGCTGAGCCAGGGGGCAGGAGTGGGGTCCCCTGCTTACTCCGTAGTAGACTCAGAAGTGAACGAGAAATGCTTCTGGTTCACTGCTGAACACGCTGGGGACTCCCCCCCACACTCCCATGGGACACGCCATCCACTCCACCGTGTCAGCCTTCATGAGCTGCCTGGTACCTTGAGGTATGTAGAAAAAGCATATAAGGTTGTGTCTATATCCGAATCATCGAATCTCTCTGAATCAAATTGGAGGCTTCCGATTTGATTCAGAGAGATTAGTGGGTCTCCTGATTCTATTCAGATTTGGAGATTTGGCTACTGAATCAGGCCGAATCTCTGCCGAATCAAATCAGTGACCGAAGCATCGTACAACCCTAATATCTACTACTCTCCCCAGCTGTGTGTCATCTGTAAACTTGCTGAGGTTGCACTTTATGCCATCTTCCAAGTCTTTGATGAAGACATTGAACAAAACTGGCTCTAGGACTGACCCCTGGGGCACTCCACTTAATACCAGCTGCCAACTAGACATCAAGCTATGGATTACTCCCCTCTGAGTCCAATGCTCCAGCCAGTTTTCTATCTACCTTATAGTCCTTTCATCCAGTCTCTACTTCCTTAGCGTCCCTGCAAGAATGTTGTGGGAGACCATATCAAAAGTCTTGCTAAAATCAAGGTATATGACATCCACTGGTCTCCCTGCATCCACAGAGCCAGTCATCTTATAATAGAAGGCAATCAGGTTGATCAGGCTTGACTTGCTCTTGGTGAATCCATGCTGACTGTTCCTAATCATCTTCATTTCCTCCAAGTGCTTAGAAATGGATTCCTTGAGGATCTGCTCCACAATTTTTCCAGGGACTGAGGTGAGGCTGACTGGTCTGTGGTTCCCTGGATCCTCCTTTTTCCCTTTCTTAAATATGGGGAAATGTTTGCCCTTTTCCAATCATCTAGGACCTCTCCTGATCACCATGTGTTTTCCAAGATGATGACTAATGGCTCTGCAATCTTATAAGTGAACTCCTCAGGACCATCTCCTGCATCCCATCTGGATGGACTTATATATGTCTAGCTTTTCTAAGTAGCCCCTAACCTGTTCTTTCACCACTGTTGGCTGCTCACCTCCCAAATTGCGTTGTCTGGTGCAGTACTCTGGGAGCTGACCTTGCCTGTGAAGAAGGCATCGAGCACTTCAGCCTTTTCTGCATCCTCTGTCACAAGGTTACCTCCCCCATTCAGTAAGGGACCCATACTTTCCCTGTTCCTCCTCTTGCTGCTGACATACTTGTAGAAACCCTTCTTGTTACCCTTCACATCCCTTGCTAACTGGTGATTTGGCCTTTTTCACTTCAAGCCTGCATGCCTGAGCAATGCTCTTATACTCCTCCCTATTTATATATAGGGAATTTATATATATTTTTTTATATATATTTGTCCAGGTTTTCACTTCTTAAAGCTTCCTTTTTGTGACTTAATTTACTGACTTAGTTTACTGACGTTTTTGGCAGGTGTGCCATGAATTAACCCCATGTCCTCCCTTCCCTTGCCTGATCAGCCACTTTTTTTTTGTTTTTTGCTTCCTGCCTTGTGCTCCCTACCTAGTTTGCTACTCTGTTTTCTGCTCCCTGCCCTATCTACTATTGCTGTAACCTGTTGCATGTCACATGCACAGGCTGCCCATGACACTGTGGCCCATAAACCACAGATTGGCCACCATTGATCTATGCACAATAGGTAAAGTTTATGAGAGTTTTATTTCTGATGTTTGTGGGTTCAGGATTTTACCTTGCAGGCCTTGAGTATAAAGTGTTGTAATTTAAAAGCATATAGGGTTGCAAAAACACAAAAATAAATATTTTCAGAGGTGACATAGTTCAGTGCATAGAAATCATAGAAAGAAGGACCAGAAAGGACCTATAAGACCATCATGTCTAGTCCCCTGCCATGGGCAGGAGGTAATTGGGCTCAAATGAGCTCAACAAGGTGCTTGTCCAGCCTCCTCTTGAACACCACCATGGATGGTGACTGCATCACCACTGCCAGGAATCTGTTCCAAATTCTAGTTACCCATAGGAGAAAGACAGATTTTTTCTTATGTCTAGCCTAAACTTTTCTTTGACTAGCTTGTGCCCATAGGTCCTCATTCTCCTAGGCGGTATTTTTCTGAAAAGTTGCTCTCCCAGATCTTGGTGATGTCCCTTGACATATTTGTAGGCATCTATCATGTCACCCCTCAGTCTTCTTTTATTCAGACTGAGCAAACCCAGATCACAAAGTCTCTCCTCAGAAGGCCTATCTCCCAGGCCCTTGATCATGTGGGTGGCCCTTTTCTGCACCCTTTTGAGATTGTCCACATCCTTCTTGAAGTGTGGTGCCCAGAACTGGACACATTACGCTAGCTGTGGCTGCACCCATGCTGAATACAGGAAGAGGAGCACCTCTTTGAATCTGTTGGCAACACATCTGCTGATGCACGCCGGAGTTCTATTTGGTCTGTTGGTGACTTCATCACACTGGTGACTCTCATTCATCCTTTGGTCAATTGTCACCCCCAGGTCCCTTTTGGATGCAGTGCCAGCCAGTGGACCACCACTCACTATATAGATCTGGTAAGGGTTCTTCCTACCCAGATGAAGGACCTGGCACTTGTCCCTGTTGACCTCATGTGATTGTGTTCAGCCCATAGAACCAGTCTGTCAAGGTCATCCTGGATCTTTCTCCTGTCCTCAGATGTGCCTGATTGTCCCCACAGCTTGGTATCATTTGCAAACTTAATCATTGTGCTTTTTCCTCCCTCATCCAGGTCATTGATGAAGATGTTAAAGGGCCTGGGCCCAAGCACTGATCCCTGACATCTAGGATGTTTTTTGATTCCTCAGCATTTTTACATAATGGATTAGATATGGACACAGGTATACAAAATGGATGATGAATTTCTAGTGAGGGAGAGAAAAAAAGCTTTTCTATAAAAGTGTCTATATGGCAGAGATCTGAGGAAGGATACATATCCGGAAGCTTGTCTAAATCTATCCCAGCCATGTGTTGGGTTTGGTCCAATAAAAGTTGTCACCCACAAAAGCTGATATGCACAATAGGTAATCCTGCCCTTTTCTATATAACACTAGTAGGAAATTCACAAAAGACTTAGTTATGATATATATTATGTAACCAAAACAATTTTTAAGAAAATCTATTTTTTATAAGAACTGATTCTGGGGAAAACATATTTGGAGAGTTATCCAAAAAAGGATTCGTCTCAACTCTATATGGATACTACACTACTATGTAACTTTAATACAATTCAGATTCTTAATCATTTGACAATGTAGTGTTAGAAGAATACCAAGTGGAAAGTATCTGCAGTATCATATCTTGTAAGTCTTTATATGTATATATTATGTTTGTACAGCTTTGTTTCAACAAAAATCCTTACAAATTTTTTAAGGGCTACTTTTCATTTGTTAACAATGAAGAATCAAAAAGATGTTTTACCTATTCCTGTAGTTCTTCATCACAATATTTCTGGGTTGAAAAGGAGGCAAGAAAGTGCAATGACTGAACCAAATATTTTAATTCTAAACCATGCAACATTTATCAAGAGATATGTCACTCTGAACTTGTTATTGGAGTTACTATACTGCTCTTAATTATGAAGGAGGAAAAAAATAGTGTAGGAACTATTGAAACTAAAAAATCTAGATGAAATGCATCAAAGAAAAGGTGTTGTACCAGAAAAAGGTGACACAAGCATCTAGAACTGTTCTCAGTTACTGTAGGTAAATTTGGGGTATGGGCGCACATATATTTGAAGGTGTTTCAAAAGGGGAAGTTTCATAAGGACAGCATCTGTTGTGTTCTAATTGTTTCATATGGACACTCCAGGAACAATATAAATGTAGCAAAACCACACATCTACCCCTGTCTGCCTATGTCCTTAGACCAACACAGCTACAACCAACAACCTCTGCAAAACCACTCCAGCATTACTACCACTTCATGCAATTAAAGTCAGACTGATTATAGATTTGTATCATTCATACCTTGCCTTTTTGAAAAAATCCCTTTTGGAAATGGCTTGAAATATGTGTATCCATTTTCCTTAAAACAGAGGCGTCAAACATAAGGCTCTGGACTGTGGAGCCACTCAATTCAGCCTGCTGGGCTACCAGTGGGGCACAGGTTTTGAGAGTATAGCAAGTAGAGAGACGGACCTGATTTTCTGGGTTCCAGCACACATAACTGTTGGTGACATAAGGGGTAGGCCAGTGGCTGCTTGCCCAGTCACTGCTACTACCACAGCTATCCCATGCCCTACAGTCTGCTGTCTGGACACCCAGGTTTGATACCTCTGCTCTAGAGTAACCCATTAAGAGTTAGGGGAATTACTTAGGATGATTGGACACAGTTCTGGGATGAAGACTTGTTGGAAGAAAAATGGGCAGCAGGATAGAAACAGTAGTACAAAGGCACAAATAGTAGTAAGACTCAAAGCTGTTAATTTTCAGTAGGCACTTCCAAACCTTTGAAAATCTTACCTCTGCCCCAAGTTATTTTACAAGGCAATACAATTTTCTTTGTGTTTATGTAGCAGTGACCAATGTATAAATTACTTAATTAAAAGCAACCTTCTGTGATATTTGAATAAGTTGTGAAACCATTAATATCCTACTTTTCAAGAATGTTCAAATTATAAATATATGTTGCTACTTTAGAAAAAAAACATACTGTAAGGATGTGTAGACATAGGTAAGCCTTTTGTTCTGCAAGAGGGGAGGAGAAATAAATGGCAATTATTTTTAATAGTCACAAAAAAACAAGAAATATGTGAATACAGGAGAGAAGAAAATGCAAATAACTCCTCTGTGGATTAGATCCTTGGGTCTCCTAAATTCTACCCACCTTGATCTGAGAGGGCAGAGAAAGCAAAGTTGAATTTCACCATGTTTTTCCTTTCTTTGATTCTGTTGCTGACTTAGCATTGCCATCTTTTGTGCTTGACTACAATAGTCCACAAAGGCTGTTCAGCCAGCTGGGAAATACCAGTCAAACATCATGAAACTTCACATGTCCCAATATGCTCCCTATTTGTGTAAATGAAAGTGAAGTGGTTATGCTGTCATTACAACACCTGGAAAATTTCTTTGTACAAGGTGATTCTTATATAATGATCTTAATCAGGTTTACATCTGCTTTGCAAAGAAGAAAATTGAGAATCTTGTCCCAGACATCTAATTCCTGCTTTTACTGCATTTAAAAATCATGTTTCAGTCTCTAGAGCATAATGGGATGAAAAACAACAAGTATAAAAGTATAAAAACAATGAATAAATGTAATTTTAGAAGGGATAGGGACTGATATAATAATTAAATTAGTCCTACAACATTTTACTATAAGTAGAATAGGAAAAAATGGATTTTATATCTGATGATAAATGCCTTCCTTACCTACCTTCTCTGGAAAACTCTTCTAGTGCTTGGATTCTGATTCTTAATTGTGATTTAGATGTTTCCAAGAAAGATAAATTTGGACTTCATATATTGAGAATAAGCAGTATCAGATATAGACTCATTTGGGTCCAGAATGAAAGAGTCACTGAGGTTGCTTTTACTCTTGGTATATTTTATTATTTATCCTCAGATACTGTTCACATTGTTTATTTAACTGAAAACATTATATTAAAAGTGACCAATATGGTTAAATTCAGGTTGCACGAAGTGGTTTTGTAAAATATAAAGTAAAGAAACTACATTCTTTATAGAATGTAGTTAGACCAACACAGGTCTAATGTACTATATACTTTGTATTTTCTAAAATACAAAGTAAAGAAACTACAATTGCTATAAAGACACTACAGTGATTTGGAGCTGGGTAACTTTAGGCCAGTCAGTCTTACCTCTATCCCTGGGAAATACTAGAAAAAAATAATCAAAGAGCGTATTTGTGAAGGCCCAGCAGGGGAAACGATGCTGAAAGGAAACCAGCATGGGTTCATTACAGGTAGATCCTGTTTAACAAACCTTATTAGCCTTTTATGACCCGGTCACACACGGCCTTGACACAGGAGCTGAGGCCGAGGTCATCTACCTGGCCTTCAACACAGTTTCGCATCCTGTTCTCATAGGGAAGCTAACGGGCTGTGGAGTGGATGCCTACACAGTCAGGGGGGTGGCTAACTGGCTTAAGGACCACACCCAGAGAGTGGTGGTTGATAAGTCATTCTCGGCCTGGAAGGAGGTGGGCAATGGGGTTCCGCAGGGTTTGGTCCTTGGGCCGGTGTTATTTAATATCTTCATCAGCGATTTGGACAAGGGTGTGGTGAGCACCCTCTTCAAGTTTGTGGATGATACCAAATTATGGGGCAAAGTTAATACACCAGTGGGCAGGGAGCAGATACAGTCCAACCTGGACAGGTTAAATCAATGGGTGGAACGTAATAGGATACAATACAACAAAGATAAATGTAAGATACTCCACCTACTAAAGAGGAATCCCCAGCACACCTACAGGTTGGGGGATGTCCTCCTCAGCAGCTCAGAGGCTGAGAGAGATCTTGGAGTCATAGTTGACTCCAAGATGAACATGAGCCGGCAGTGTAACGAGGCCATCAACAAAGCGAATCACACCTTGTCATGTATTAGCAGATGCATGACCAACAGATCGAGGGAGGTGATGCTCCCCCTCTATGCAGCATTAGTCAGGCCGCAGTTGGAATACTGTGTCCAGTTTTGGGTGCTGCACTTCAAGAGGGACATGGAGGAGCTGGAGAGGGTTCAGAGGAGGGCCACTCACATGATTCATGGCCCCCATGCAAGACCCTACGAGGGGAGGTTGAGAGATGTGGATCTCTTCAGCCTATACAAAAGACGGCTGAGGGGTGACCTTGTAGATGCCTATTAATTTATCAGAGGAGGACAACAGGGAATTGGGGATGCACTGTTTACCAGAGCACCCCAGAGAGTAGTAACTAGGAGTAATGGGTGCAAACTAGTGGAGAGTAGATTTAGGTTAGACATTAGGAAGAATTTTTTTACAATAAGGGTGGCCAGAGTCTGGAATGGGCTTCCAAGAGAAGTGGTGCTATCACCTAACATGGAGGTCTTCAAGAGGAGGCTTGACAATCGCCTGGCTGGGGTCATCTGACCTCGGTCCTCTTTCCTGCCAGGGGCAGGGAGTCGGACATGATGATCCATTGGGTCCCTTCTGACTCTATAATCTATGAAATCTATGAAATCTACACCAATGTCACAATTTTATTTATATGTTATGAGGGTGGAGTCTTCATCCACTGGTGAATTAACTCATAGGCGACTGGTAGGGAGGAAATGGGGGGAGCACATGCCCCCCCTGACAGAGCTGTCCCTGCTGCTGACAACACCGGCAGTGTCTGCAGGTGCTCGCCAGCTCCTGCCCCACCACTGACACTGATGCCAGTGTCCGCAGGTGCCCCAGACTCAGGAGGCACTGGTCACCCATGATTTAACTCTTCTGAGGATGAATAGCATACCAAGAAGCTGAGGCCAGTGCCCAAGAAAAGCAGCGAGCCTGATCTTCTGTCCACCCCCTCAGAGCCTGTCCGCCTGCCTGAGCTACATGGAGGCCCGGTGCTTCTCTCCACAGCTGCAGTGCCCCCTGGGACCACCCGAGCCAGGTGCCTGCAGGCAGGTGCTGCCTGGGGCGCAGGGGCCGCCCCTGCGGGCGCGGGCCCCCCCCCCCCCCCCCAAAAAAAAAAAAAAAAAAAAAAAAAAAAAAAAAAGCTTAGGGACCACTCTGCCCACCAGCAGCTCGCTCTCCCCTCTCCACCGGAGAGGCAGGTAAGTCAGCAGGGTGTGTGCATGACACAGAGGTTTAATCAGCCCTAAATTGAAGTGGTGTTTTTAAAACCCACTGCTTCAATTTAGGGCCCCCATTTCATCTACACACGCCCCTTGAGTTTGTCACTCAGGGCCCATCTACACATGCTGGTAAAGGCACAATGGGATGTAATGCATGATCCCACAATCATGCCTCCTGCCATGCACATATGGCATGGCAGGAGGTGTGATAGTGTTGATTGTGCATTATATCCCATTGTGCCTTTACCTACATGTGTAAAGGGGCCCTGAGTGCCAAACACAAGTTATTTATTGTGCAGAGATAGATTGTTATACTTATATTTGCAATCAATATGAAAACAAGCAGGCTTGTTAAGACATCTTGTAGAGTAAGACACAATTTACTATAATTATGGCTATCAGAAATTGGGTTAATATGCCAATAGACTCCACATCTAACAAGACATGGTTAAAATGTCCTCTATTTTCCCACAAGCCCTTAAGAATTTGTTTTTAATACACAATTGCTTCTTTTAAAGTATTTTCAAATTATTTTACTTAAATAATTGAATAACACAATTAAAAAAATCAATCTGATGTAGGTGATAAAGTCTACTTGGACTGAGTTTCTGCAGTAAAGGGTGCACACAGCTTTTGTTCTAGAAAGCCAGTGGTTTTCAATTTTGTTAGACTCAAGGCACTCCTCAGAAACTGCCAGCCCTTTGCTTTCATTGTTTTTTGACTATGGAAAAATAATACAGCAATATTTCTGTTGCAGAGAACTTAGAAGAACCGCAACAAGTCATAATATTTTTACATTGTGGATTCCTTTTTGAAAAATTCTGGGTTTATATTGTAAATTGTGTTTGTGTGTTTGCATACCTAACAGTGCTAATTTTGCATGTCACCCTGTGTCACCCTTAAAAGGGTCTCATGGCACCCTGGTTGAGAATGACTGTGGTAGATACACCAGAGCCATTTTCCATAGGATCAGAGGAGGGTGATAATGGAGTTTTTGGGAGAGGGGGCAAGGCAGTTTGGACCCACTCATGAAGAGGTACATCATTTGGGCAAACTTCGAAAGAGTCCTATCAGTCAATGAGGGGATGCAATGAGAGGATGCTTCATTCAATCAGCTTGTGCCATGGTGTATCATACCTCATTAATATTTTTCCAGGCCACAGATCTCCAGGACTAGCATGATATTTCTGAAAGGTTAAATTTTTTTTTTTTTAAATCTGGCTTTATTTCTCCCCCTTCCCCCATAATTTTTCTACAAGGAGGACCTTTCTAACTAGTTACTTTTTCAGGTTTATTCACTTTGTAACAACTATGGCTAGGAATCATGTATGACTTACATAGATGATCTTACTTTCTTCAGGTTGTAAGAACAGGTTGTATGTTGCAGTCAGTCTGCCAGGACCTGATGGCCCCTCTTTCTGGAACTCACCTGCCAAGCCTTATTGTTAAAGAAACCAAAAAGGAAGTTGTAAAACTAGGGAGGTGGATCAGCTGGACCTTACGGCAAGTTAGCTGGCCATTTGGCTTCTTTGCAGGGCTCCTCCATCCCCATATCCTGCCCTTACAACTCCAGATGTTCTGGGTGCCACTCTCATCAAGGACCTTATATACGCACTTAGCCTAACACTCCAGTTCAGTCTCTTGTGCCTGAAACATCAGGCTGACCCAATGATAGGGCATATCCTCTCAAGGCTTCCACAGTCTGGTTAGCCACAACATTACTTAGTCCCTGGTTTCTCGGATACCCCAGGTTCATCATAGGCAGACAGTTCATGAGTGGTTAGTCTCTCAGGGCATCAGCCAGCACCATCAGTTGACTATCACAGTCCATGAGTGCCTCTTGCCCTCTCATCAGCTCCTTCCTCATAGGGAATCCCTTTGTTGCAGGGTCAACCCTTATCCATTCCCCTTTCTTTCTTCCCTTCTCCAGGTAATACTCCTGGAACAGCCCACTCACCACTAGGATCCTTGTCGGACTTCGAGGGACCCTCCCCCATCAAGTCTCATGTCAAGTAAGTCTGGTCCCTGTTCTCTCACTCATCATCATATCAGTCAGTCACAGGAAACTCTGTAGTCACAGAAGACTTGCTTCCCTTCTCTGGGGGTTGCCCAAAGCTGTCCTACCTGGCATTTAACTCTCCCAGATGACTGCTGCGCCTATTGGTGTGACTTCCGGTCTCCTGTTTTTCCCTGCTGCAGCTGGCACCAGTAATTAGAATTCTGGGCCTCTTGAAAGATCTGATCAAGTGTATTATATTATCATGCAGAGATTCCCCACTCCACGGCAGCTACTGGTCTTTGTCATTTGTGGAAGGGCATAACTGTTGCCCTGTCACAACTTAGCATGGAGCAGAGCAGATCTTGCGCATTTTTCTGTGCTCATGGTACCCAACTCCATTGCGGTGCACAGACAACATCTCTTTAAGTTTAAAGGGGTATGGCAGATTCACTCCTAGGCTCAGAAATAAACAGTGGGGACATATTTGCATGAGACACTGACTGCACAGTAGCCTGTTACTACTGTGCAGTAGTGTCACATGACATGAAGTGTGATGTGACGCTACTGTGCAGCAGTAACAAGCTACTGCACAGACAGTGTCACCTAAAATCCATTCAGCATGGCTACTATGTAGTAACTCTGGATACTGTGCAGTCATTTAGTACTTGTATATGTGACCGGAGCTGTAGCAGCTGCCTACCCCTCTGCTGCCTTATGCTTAATTGTAAGGTGAAGGGCTTTCCCCCCCGCCATGTTAAATGGGGGAAAAACTTCATTTTCTAATTGAGTAAATATGATAGGTTGTGACTGTAGCAATAGAATGTTAATATAATATACACAAAGCTGCCAGATGAGGAGAGAAAATTCATTCCCTCCAACTCCTTTTATATCTCATCTGTAAAGCCTGCTTATGTAAGTTTTATTTTTGGTGGAAGATGGGTACCATTTTTCTCATAGTCACTGAGACCCCAGTAAGTTATAATTAAGACATGATTAACTAGTTAATCACATCTTAAGTAGTTCCCTGGCCACACATTAATGCAATTAATATCATGATAAAGCATAGACTAAGGCACAAAGTTACTATACAAGATATGTGTAACAGCTTTATGGATGGTTCCTATCATGCCATAAATTAAACATGTGGCCAGGCTGATTGGAACTCCCGTCCTCAGGGGGCCCGTCAGAAGCAAGGGCTCTCAGCAGCAGGGGTGCATCAACTCTGATGGGCCCCTGTTGCAGGCCACTAAGGTGTACCTGCTCCTTTAAGGGCAGAACTGCCTAGAGAGAGGGCCCTAGGAGCCAGGCAGAACCCCCACAGGTGCAGGTTCCATGACAGCAGGCTAATAAGGGAATTAGCCTGCACCTGCATCTGGGCAGCTGACCGAAAGAACGCAGGGCCCTGGGCACACATAGGCCCCAGGGTTGGGACTGGAGGCAGTCAGCTCTTTGGCAGCAGACAGGGGGGAAGGAGTTTGTGTACAAAACTCCACGGAGATGCTTGGCTGCCTGTCCAGCTGCTGGTAAGACTAATGGGCTCTAGGAGCTCCAAAAGGACCTGGGCATAGGAGGCACACATTGCTGAAGGAAGAAACTGGCCCTCTTAAAGGTGCAGAGTGTGATCTCCAGTGTCATTGGTATTATTACTCGTATTATGTTATAGCCCAGGGGCTCATATTTATGTTGTTGTTTATATAATGGTGTACCGGGCTGAGGCTATTAGGGTGGGGGAGGACTCATTGGGGCATACTACTGTGTACAGCCCCGGCACCAGTGAGGGCGCACAGACAGGGGACAAGGGCACAGTGACAACAGGAGGCTGAGCTAGACTAAGGCCTCGGAAGGAGAATGTTTGAATACTATCTACGAGGCATGGGGTGTGGTAAAGGGGTGGTGTTGGAGTCACGTATCTAGCCCATAAGTCTGAGGGTGTCCCATGAGGCATCTATTTAGAGCAGGACCCAGAAAGGGGTCCAGGAACCCACAGGGTTCAGTGGGGTCCATCAGGACCATGACCAGGCATAAACTTGAGGGCAAACTCCCTATTTATTATTTATACCAGCAAGACATGGTAGGCAAGAAAAAGGGCCATAGGGCAGAATTGCCATGGTCACGGAGCCTGAGGGACATCGCGGCCATCCCTGGGGTGGCTGTATGGTGATAGCCCCAAGGCTGAGAGCAGCAGGAGATGGAGGCTTTCAGCCTTGGGGCACAGCTGGAGTCAAGAGTTCCATTGCACCCGTCACCTGTGAGCCCTGGCAGGTGATTCAGACTCCCAGGCATAGGGGAGCTTGCTACTTGGCCAGTGCAGGGGGATCAGATTCCATTGCACCATATCAGCTAGAGACCTGAGGTTGTTCTCTGGTCTAGGTATGCCTTGTATGTAAATCAGAGTACTGTAACTGGAAACATATTGAACAGTTTCATATTATTAAAGTATTGATTTATATTACTGAACATATGTTTTTATTGAGCAGAAATATCCATTTCTGAGAAATGCATTTATTTTTTATATTAGACTACTCTGTGGTGTACCAATTTAAATCAGTTAGATATCTCCATCCATACATTCATATACACATATATCGTTTTTGGAATTCAAACTCTCACACTTGGGTTTTAATGAAAAATAATACATGATTTTTACATTCTAAGTGTTTCAAAATGGCAATGTGACCTTTCCTACTATGCAATTTCTGAGAAATGATAGAAAAGTAATGACTTCATAGCATTTTAAAGCACCTAGTTATTAAGTCTGGAGGAAAAGCACCTCTATCAAAAAGATAGTAAAAGGATACAGTATTTTCTTTGACACAACATTTTGCTTAAAAACATACCTCAGAGGAATCTAGGGCCAGTGCTAACTTAATTGAAGACCTAAAAAGCACTCAATTAATGATTATTTTAAATAAATATGAAGAAATGCAAAACAGAACTATTATATAGATTTTCAAGTTATAGGTCACCAAAGATCTATATCAAAATTACTCTTGTGGTCAGCATAAACTTCATAATGCTTAAAGATATTTTAACATGTTTTTAAACACAAAATCTTTAATATTTTCAAAGAGAATGAAGGAGATAGGGAAATGTGGTTTTTAATTAAGTAGTTTATCAACATTGTTGGACTAAATTCAGCTCTTCTTGAGACACTTATTCAATGAACACGTAAATTTAAGAAAATATATTATTCCTTTTCAAGCTTGAGCTTTTATGAAATCACAAATCATTTTATTTTTATTATCATTATCTAAATTTCCTTTTCTCCCAAGGTCTAAACTGAGACTTTGCCCATTATCTCACCTTCTCAGTGGTAGTTAATTTTTCAGAGATGGGCAACATGGCTTTAAGAAAATTTCTGTCGTTTTTTCCCCTTCCTCTGGTTTTCCTTTTTTTTTTTTTCTTCCTTGTAGTTCAGCATATAAAATTGTGATTTGAGGAGATTATTTTGATGTATAAAGTTTGCAATGAGCACGGATCATTCAACTACTGTTGTAATTAGTATATTAAAGCACTACAGCACAGCAGGAGATGTGTTGTTATCATGCTATAATCGTACCCCTAGGGCATCATGAGGCAAAAGGCACAGCTGTTGTTTTAAAAATAAAAAAATTACAATGTGCACTTATTATATGAAGCTTCTATTGTGAGGAGTAATGGGAAACCCTTTTTTTCTGCAAGATGATAAAGTTGGCTATTTAGAATATATATTGATCAGCATCCTTGGATGAACTATGGGATTTGCATACATTTATCTACTGTGTGGGAAGCTAAGAAACCAATGAGAAGCAATTTTCAGCTTAGGCAGTTGTGCACGTTGATTGAACAACACATTTTAAAATGTGATAAAGTAGCACCCAAATTGCACATTTGATTTTCTTGCAGTTTTAGCATTGTGGCTCAAAGGATGCTTTACATAATGACACTGTGGTCATTCTTGATGTTATTATTCACAGTGTTATTAATCCTGTTGCTACGTCTTTATATTTCAAATGGATCATGTGCTTATTGATAAAAACTCCCTAAGCTCTGGAGAAAATGTCTATTCTTTCTTTATTAAATCAATACTAATGTTATTATTCAGAGTCTAGCTTGATTGTATGTAATCAAGCTAGACTGTGAATAATGAAGTGTGGCTGTGTGTGTATAGAAATCTACACTCAGAATACACTCCCCCCCACACATACACATGTATGTGTGTAAAGGGGAAAAAGAATTAAAACTTCCTTTTTAGAGGTTGGCATTTATTATTAATACAGATTAATATAGCTCAGCACAAGGCATAGTCTGTGTGACTGTTGTGGAATACAAGAAAGCTACACAATGGGAATAGCCCTGAACCAGTAAGCAAAGCCCAAGAAAAAGGTTGTGACTAATTAACATTTTGAGGTTGCTAAAATTGACAAGTGAAGCAAACCCTCCCCCCCAAAAAACCCTCAAAAAACAAACAAACCCAAAACAACCACCCAAGCAAACAAACAGATGCTTATAGAAACTTCTATGAAACTTCTGTGAAATTTGAGTGTTCTCCATTTTAAATACAGGAAGTCTCTCTTAAATTTATCAAAATCTTATACAGAAGCTTTTAAAAAGAATGTGTATTCCACTAAGTAGTGCAGGGGCACAACCAGGTGCCCGGATTAAAGCAGAAGTGGCAATTTCCTGTTTGTGAGCATGAACACAAATGTCCAACTGCTAGCAGCTGCTGCTTTTCTTCACCCCTTTGCCCAAGTTGACACCTCAGGCAGCTGTCCCTATCACCCCAGCCCCTCGTTATGCCACTGACAGTACCAGTCAGAGATGCTTTGCATACCCTGCTCTTCCTCAGGCACAGTGAGTGTGTCAGATACCATCTCCTACCAGTAGTGGCCTTAGATGAAGGCAAACTGGGTGACTGTGTGGGGCCCCACACTTTAGGGGGCCCACATTTTTTTTTGGGGGGGGGGTGACATTTTTGCAATGAAGTGGCTCTATTTGCATTTTAATGCTCGACTATTTAATTCCCCCCACAAATATTAGATACACGATACAACTGTGGTGGGTTAATATTTACCTGAGTACATACCTGTAAGGGGCCCCAAATGACTCTCTTGCCCAGTGCCCTAACAACCCTAAGGCCACCACTCTTCCTACTCTTTAGCTTGAGTCATGGAGATTCAAGCTTTTACCTCTGGAGACAGCCACTTTATCCCTAGTGCTTCTGCCAAGACTGCAACCATTATATGAAATGAAGCTTGTCCAGAATGGTCAATATCTGAGCCACCCTGAACATAACTGATCTTGCTTTCAAATACTTATGCAGCTTATGCAATTGTCTGGTTCTCCCAAAGGGCAGATACACTTTAAAACTTCTTAGAGATGCCCTTTGTTACTGTAAGGTGCCATAGCATTGACCTTCAAACTTTATCTTGGTATTTCCTCCACCCCATTTGATTGTACAAGAGGGACCGTAAGGCTCCAAAGAAAATACTCTTGATGAAATTGGTTCTTTTAGGGTACAACATGAATATTCCCACTAGGAGACTCACTGCTGGAGATAGGTGTAGGCATGTCAAGGAAAGAGTCATTGGTATGCTTTGTGCTCTTGCTATTCTAAGTTGCTGCAGTGGCCTATAGACTGCCCCTGAATGTGGCATGTACAAGTCATCTCCTCTAAATCTAATACCATTTGTTGCCTCAGAGAGAATGGCCCCAACCACAGCTCTCTAGGTAAAATATAGAGCAATGTGTGAACATGAAGATATGATTCATCCAGTAAAGAGGATATACAAATTATTCCTTTTGGTGCAGGAGTCAAAACACTCTGGGTCTTTTGAGGCAGGATTTCCTCCTGGTGTTCCTTCTGGCTCAATGCATTATATTGTCTCTGGCACAAGGCTTAGCCTAGAGGCCTAATCTAATCCATAGTGAGTATTAGCATTTTAAAAAATAACAACTAGAAGTAATAAATTGATTGCTGTAGTAAGGCATTATATTGTTCTGGAAAAGGAAGAGATAAAATAATTAAATTTGAGGGACTATAAGAATGTAATGAAAGAGATGATTATGCCTTTCAGTTGGTAATTAGTGTCATTGCTTATATGTTAGTGCAAGGGTAGCCTTATTCTATAACTTCCCTGGCATAATAATATCACACCATAATTATGAAATGTCATTTCTGTAATTAGTATCTCCTTGTCCTTGAAAGCATAATGGAAATGCATTGTTTTAAGTGTCACCAGCTGTATGTTTTGCACAGTATAAATGAATAAATACACACTTTGAAAATTTGCATTTTCAGTTCTCTGAAAGGGAAAGGCTAATATCAGCCTTGGTATTACAAGGTGATCAGTGTAGGGCACACTTTTCTCCTCATAGATTCCTGCTAATTTCAGTTAGATATCATGAGTATGCCTGAGTCCACCCTCACAGACCACATCACAGGACAGGGAATATGGGCCTTAGGCCTACTTCTCCTGAAGTAAATCGGATTTTCATATGTGGGTTAATTGGATTCTACGTCCTGGAATCCAATGAACAGCAGTGATATAATTTCTATATAGCACTATTGATACATCAAAGCTTACAATTTTACAGTAGTGTAATAAAAGGAAGAATTTGGTCCATAGTTCATATTCTTGATAGGATTAGTGGAAAACTGGAAGATTTGATACCCTCTCTCACCCTCCTTTAGAAGACTATCACAACCCCCCACCCAAAAATGCCCAAGACATGCAAAACAAAACCTCTTTTCAATATTACAGCAGTGGAATGTCTCTGACAATGTCTAATATCCAAATTACTGAAAGAAATAATTCTGTCAGATGTATAGAACATGTCTTTTTTTGCATTCTGCCAAGTGTTACATGTCACTAATGTTATTTTCAATAATAGTGATGTGAAAACTAATAGTTTTGGAAAGCTCTTGTTGTAATTTACTGATTTGGGGAAAATGGTATCAGGAACTTAAGATGGTACAACAATGCATTGTTGAATGGATACCATCTTGTATTAAGCAGCTAAGTACCGAGTATAAAGTTGTTTTACTACTCTATTTCATGGAGTCAGACCCTCAGCTTTTATATTCATTTCTTTCATAGTACAAATTCATACAAAATTAGTTGTCATGTACTGAGCTCCCAGGCTGCAAATGGAGAAAGGACCTTATTTACTAATTCACCATAAAATGAGATATGGTTCCTGTCATATATAATATATTGTATGTTCTGTAACACATTGATTATGTTTTCACTTAAAAAATTGAGCAGTCTTTTTGCTGGTAACATAATGATTCCCATGATAGATTTTTTCATTTGGTTAAAGGGTTATTTTTATAACAAGGCCTCATGTTCATGTCATGCAGGCCAACACAGGGTGGTGGTGAATAGGGCAGTGCAAAATGTCACCAGCTGTTTCATTTCAACGCTGTTTTGACTAGTTTCGAGCTTGATACAGCGAAAATGAAACAAAGGACTTCAAAATAGCCTCAACACAAATTGAGGGTAGTCAAAACATTTCAAAACATTTCGAGTTTCAAAGCTCAAGCTGGGCTTGCCTGCACAGAAACAGAAAATAAGGAGAGGGAGGGGGAAGATGGGGGGAAGGACTGCTCTCATATTGACTGTGTAGCTGGTCAGTGACTGTGATCCTTCCCTGAGGTCCCTTCCAATCCCAGGGCTCTGGGGGAGGGATGGAAAAACAGCATAAAAGGCAGCATTATTTGAACTGGCTTGCTTTCTGCCTTGGGGTCTGACAGTTACTGAGCTATCTTCTTCCAGAAGCTCAGCAGTGTTAGACAACAAAGGCTACTACTACTATTGATATGTTTTCCTACTTGTTAGCCCAGCAAGTGGGATTCCACAATACCTTTTAATTCCTTTCTCCTTTTATTTTCTTATTATATTAATTGATGTATTCTTTTCAATTTCATAATTATATTGGATATTACACTATAGAAATATATAGGAAGGAATCTTTATATTTTTTATAAAAACAAGACAGTATGAAACACCATGAAGCATGGTAGAAAGGCAGCTGGCAAGCCTTCGGGGGGGGGGTGGAAGAGGGGATAGAGGGAGAGTTGAAAGTCCCCCCACCAAACTGAGACGGAGCCTCTTTCCTACAACTAGCAGGGATGAGGCTTGCACAAGCAGCAAGGAGAGGCGAGCACTGCTAGTGCCACTGCCTGTGCCTGAGTCTGCATTGCCTCCAAGAGCACCAGCAATAACCCCCCACCCCAGCACCATAACAATAAGCAGCAGCAGCACCAGCACCAGCATGATGGTCTCCTCCACCCCCATTTCACTTCCCATTCTGAACCTTCCAGTGCCAGAGGAAGAGCTGGATTTGGATCTGAGTGCCCTTGCAAGGGAAATTCTGGGGCAGGAGAGGGAATCATTTGAGTTTGTGCTCCACACCCCTCAAGTTTCCTGTAGAGTCAGGTCTCCTTCCCCAGAAGGCACTTCAGAGGAAGCTGAGGTAGACGTTGTGGTGGCAATTGGTTCAGATGAGTCCGCTCCTCCTGTTGCTGTGCCTCTGCCTGCTGAGGAGGGGGAAAGTGCAGCATCCAGACATGTGCCCTCACCCCAGAAGCAAGTGGGTAGTATGGTCTGGGATCATTTATAGCTGGCAGATGATCCCACATATGCTATCTGCCTGTATTGCTGAGCCAAAACCAGCTGGGGCAAGGGAACAAGACACATGAGCACGACAGGGATGCTGATGCATCTCTGCAGGTATCACCCCCTTGCCCTTGCTCCTCCTCAGCCTGGCACCAGTGGGAGTGTGCCAAAGGGAAGTCCCCCTCTCACTCCAAAGCCCCCATCCCCCAAAGCAGAGGCAGGGCACCCTGGAACAGTGGGGGGAAAGGCAGACAGAAATGGGGGCAGAAAGCACGCTCCAAAGGCAAGCGAGGTCACCCAGTGCACTGGGGAGATACTTGCCTGGATAGCCAGCCCTTTTCCTTAGTTGAGCAGCCGGGGTTCAGGCAGCTCATGGCCTCATCCTACCAAGTGCCCGCACACACCACCTTTAGCAGGATGGTGGTGCCCTCCCTGTATGAGGCATGCAGGGAGTACTTGAGGGTGAAGCTGAACCAGACAGGTCTGCAGGTGGCCTTACACTTCACCTCAGACATCTAGAGCACCTGGGGTGGAGATCACACCTGCCTATCCCTCACAGGGTACTGGTGCAACTAGTCAGGCCATCAGTGGGCTCTCCTTCAAGCCAAGGTGATCAATGAGTCCCACGCAGAAATAGGGATCATGGGAGCATGAACCCCTTGGTACAGAGGTGGCTCATTGGGCAGGGTGAACTCATGGTCACCAAAAATGGGGTGAGTATGGTCAAGGCGATCCACCATGTGTCACATAAGTTCCACCTCATTATCAGGGACACCTTGGAGAGGGGCAGGGCTTCCAGTGACAGTGCCAGTACCACCAGCAAGCTCATTTCCAAATGCAGGAAGGTGACAGGCTACTTACACTGAAGCATCAAGCGGGGCAAGATGCTGAAGGAGAAACAGGCAGATCTGAACATCTCGCAGCACAAAATCATGCAGGATGTGGAGACTCATTGGAACTCCACATACCTGATGCTCAAGAAGCTGGTGGAGCAACAGAAGGCCATCCATGACATGGCCTTGCTTGGGGAGATTGGTATCAGTGGCCCTCTGAACAGAGCTGAGTGGGATACCATCTCCCAGATCTTGGTGGTCCTCAAGCCGTTCTCCAAGGCCACTGAGACCCTCAGCACTGGTGATGCTCTCCTTAACCAGGTGATCCCTGTAGTTAGGGAAATTCAGAGCCAAATGAAGAGCTTCCAGGGGTTCAGTGTTCCTGGCTGGGGCAAGCTGCTGTCACCAGATGTGCAGGTATTGGTGAGGCGGCTGAAGAAGGACAACAGGAAATGGCTTGATCCCTTGCAGTCCAGTATGGTCCATGTGCTGGCTGCCATGTGTGACCTGAGGGTGAAGGGTACCGTATGCAGCAGCCAAACCCTGGGTCAGTGGACGGAGGTGCTGGTGAAGAGAATCTGGAGGCAGAATGATGGAGGCAGGGGGACGTTTAAGAATGGGATCCACTGTCCAGCATGCCATCCACCAGCCACTATCCTCCTCCACAACAGGTGCTGCCAATGTGTGCCAAAGGCATGGCTGCTATGTGTGACCTGAGGATGAAGGGCACCTTATACAGCAGGCAAACCCTGAATCAGTGACCCGAGGTGCTGGTAACTAAAGTCAGGGAGGCAGAACGGCGGAGGTAGGAGCACATGGAACAGGGGGATCCACTGTTCCATGCTACCAGGCCATCCACCAGCCAGTCTCCTCTCCCCCCCCAGCCACTGCCAATATGGGCCAAGGGCATGGCTTCTACGGTGGGGTCCAGAGCCACCAGACTCCACCATCAGGCAGGTAGTGATCACGTCTTGGTGGCTGCCTATCTTGCTGAGGACATGGAGCCACTGCTTTGTGACCCCTTGGCTTATTGGGTGAGCTGCAGCCAGATATGGTTGAATCTGGCCACGGTTACCCATGAGCACCTGTCCTGTCCACTGACCAGTGTTCTAAGTGAGAGGGTGTTCAGCATTCCTGGGAATGTAGTGACACCCCACCGGATCCTGGTTTGGTGGAGGAGCTGGAGTTCCTGAAGGTGAACCTCTCACTGCTGGGGTTCCTGAAGCTCCAGGTACAGACAGAGTGAATGCCACCCTCCTCACTGTCTGCACCTATTTCCTTTTTTTATTTTTTAAAATCCAGTTAATGCCCCACTCTCAGAGCTGGAGGGGGTACTCACTGCATTACCAGCAAACAGGGGGAGAACGTGTCCCTGCTGAGCTTCTGGGCCAGGATGAATTTGGTATGGGCTGGGGTTATGGAGATGGAGGAGGACCCAGGTCTTGGGAATTACCACTAAGACTTCACACTGCCAGGGTCAGGGAGGCCTGGTGGGCCTGCTGGCAGTGTGGCAGTCCCAGGAAATGCCAGGACTGAGGATCCCCCTGGTGAAAGGTGGGGAGGAGGTGCCATAACCTCCAGCCACCACATGCATGCATACAGTCCTGTTTGGGGAAAACCCAGACCCATTACTTATTTGACAGGCCTGAGGCTTGCTGGTTGCAGTGAAGTTGTGAGGCTCCAAGTGAGCTTAGCTTAGCTGCCTGGAATGCCAGCTTTTGGGTTGAAAAACCCTTTGTCAGGCTGAAGATG
>NW_005841848.1:4525122-4559281 GCF_000455745.1 Alligator sinensis | reverse complement strand
CGCAGGTACCTGTCCACTTTTACCTGCACTACTACATCCCCCTCCCCACCCCCACCCCAGCCTGTCCCTCACCCCCTGATGCCTCCATTTCCATATTCACTGACTGGCTTTCTTGCCTGCATTGCATCCCAGCCTCTGGCTCCTTTATCATTCCTTCCATCCAGGAACAGCACACACACCAACTGTAGGTGCTTCCTCAGCCTGACAAAGGGTTTTTCAACCTGAAAGCTTGCTAAAATATATTTCTGTAACTATTCAGTTGGCCTGCTAAAACATACCAGATTAGATTGAGCCAAAGGAAAGGCCCTTGTCCTTAGACCAACACCCTTAGCACCTGACCAGAAGGACACAGGGCCCTGGACACATCTAAGCCCCAGGGTGGGGGCTGTCAGGGAGAGTTATTTGGCAGATGCTGGAGAAGAAGCTCCTGCAGGAGAAGAAAGAAAGGCTCTGTCACATTTTGGCTGCCTGAGATGCTGCTGGTGCTACTGTGCTAGTTCTAAGTTATTTTATTACCTGTTGTCATTTAAAGTAGTGGACTAGGCTGAGGCTGTAGGGGAGGAGGAGACCTCATTGGGGCAGACTACTGTTTTGTGAAGAGGCCCCAGAACCAGTGAGGGCACGCTTTAACACATACCCAGTGTCACCTATGTCATGTGCTTTGCTTGTCAGCAGCCTGAGAAGCAGTTTCCCAGAAACCCCAGCATCTATCTCCTTGAAACTTTTCAGGCTTCTTGGCCTTCTGTAGGGGAGGAGGAGACCTCATTGGGGCAGACTACTGTTTTGTGAAGAGGCCCCAGAACCAGTGAGGGCACGCTTTAACACATACCCAGTGTCACCTATGTCATGTGCTTTGCTTGTCAGCAGCCTGAGAAGCAGTTTCCCAGAAACCCCAGCATCTATCTCCTTGAAACTTTTCAGGCTTCTTGGCCTTGGAAGGTGTTACCAAATTTGCCCATTACTTTGGGGTGTGCTCATTTATTAGGGATAGTTTCTAGGGTCGTGGTGATTCTGTCAATGTGCTGCTTGTGTTACTATACGGAGCTGTATTTCTCCCTTCTGCAAGCCCTCACCCCCAATGGAGCTATCTTGCAGGACTCAGTCTCAATGGGACTGGGTTCCTCCAGTCACCAAATCAGTCATACACACAAACACACACAAATTAACGTGACACGCCTGACCTGGCCAGGCTGATCAGCATGGACAGGCTGAAACCCTCATGTGCCAAGAATCAGTTCATAAGAGCAACAATAAAATGCAGTCAGACACAAGCACACAGGTGAACAGAATCCCTCTGAATCCGGCTGGGTGTCCAGCTGACACCCTCATGGGCCAGCATTCAGTTCATAAGGGCACGTCTGAGTCAAACTGGGTCAATCAGCCTATACAAGCTGATCCCCTTATGTGTTTCAAACTCAGCACGTCCCAATCTTTGGCCTCTTGATGAGCAGACCCCACAATAATTTGGGCTTCACAGGGACCTTTAGCATAGGTAAAAGAAGCGTTGCTGCAGAGCACGGGAAGAAAGAGAAGCAGAGAAGGAAAAATATACCCAATTACTACCAGTTTGACTATAAAAGTTATCTATTGCTAAGCATATGAAATATATAATAGCACTAGTAGTAATAGACATGCAAAAGAAAAACAAACACCAACAATGACAATACTACCCTGGTTTCACTAAGTATTTGGGGAAACTTAGCTCAAGCTTAACTGATACAGTTCAGGTTCAGAAGTTTATGCCTAGAAAGAAGACAGAGAACGCTGGGATCTCACCTAGTCCACGGTACTCAGGCTGCAAAGCTGACAGGCACAGTCCGTAGCACAATCCTTGAAGAGAGAGATGATCTGTTCTTCCAGCGTCCCAAGAACGACAGGGGATGGTGTCAGCACAGGAGTTTTCTTCTTCTTTCCTTTCGTCGTCTTCTTCTTCTTCTTCTTCTTTCCTCCTCCTCCTCCTTCTTCTTCTTCTTCTCTTCTTGAAGCACACACACTTTTTACAGATTTTTATACCCTCAGTTCAGCTGCTTCGAAGCACCCTCAGTAGTGTAAATCATTGTCTTTTCTATTGACAAGGGGTTATCTGGTTTGGACCATCTCAGGAAACTGATTGATAATCAGGAAACACTTAAGATTAGGGAGTAACCCAAATACTTGGGAGCCAGCTTGAAATTCCTATGGGTGGCAGATATACTGATGGGATATCTCATGGTTTCTTCAGGAACAATAGATAGCTTGCAGCATCAGGATTTTGGATTTTTACTTGTTGTGCACAAGCCTCAGCTTAGCATGACTTTTCCAGATCTTACTATAGTCTTTTAACAGACTTAAAGCAATTATTGGGGTGCTCATAACCTTTTGTGGAGAGGACTCCCACCAGTCGTCTCGGGAAAGATATGACAACACCTGGGATTAGGGCTCCAGCAGGCTGGATGCTGTGATGAACCCTTAACCATTGTTCAAATGTTGCCCATACCCCCTCTGACTCGGTCTCTTGCCGGGGGGGAAAAGTCCTTAGTAAATCCAGATTAGAACTGGTCTGATAAATGCTGAGCTGGGTGTGTGTGAACATGGGTTGATTAGCATTTGGAGCACAGATTCCCCATCATGCAGTGCTCCCCTGCTTCTCTGGTCCCAGAATTCACTGCAGTCTCTGCTTCAGGCTTTCTGTTCTCCATCTCTCATGTAAATGAATGGTCATCTGGTTCCATCTCGGATGTAAATGAGACCTAGGGCAGTTGGTTCACTCTTGTCACCCTTATCTTGAGAGCCTTAGGTGCGTCTCTCACTGCATCTTAATCGGTTTCGTTTAGGTAGAGGAGGGGAGGGAGGGGGGGTGAGTCCTTTGTGAGTCAGACAGACTGCATCCTGTGCCAGGGTTGCCCAAGAACACACAGCTGAGACGTAACAAAGGGGCTACCATCCCTAGAAATTTTATCTGAATCAGGCAAGAAATGACAAAGTTATAGACAGTTTTGTGCTTCCCCATTATAGCCTATGGGCGAAATGTTGAAACAGCGTCAAAACAGCAAAACTGTTTCGACAAAACAAAATGGAACAATGGTTTTGAAACTAAACAAAACTTGAAACAAAACACTGTTCCATTGAAACATCAAAATGGAAGTTGAAATGAAATAGTGTTGTTTTGCACAGCCCTAGTTAATGCTTAAAATATTAATTGGGGTTAATTTCCTATGCTAGATTATGGCTATAGGACTGATACCTTTAATGGTTAATCATTTCATTTGTGATATTTGTTCTAAGGAAACCTGTAGATAAGCTTGTTTTTAGTTTTAGGATAAAGTTACTTTCTATGGTTATACCATACTAAAGGTACTCAAAACATGCATGTCCTCACATTACAGCTTGTTAACTCTTGCTAAGTGCCCTCTGAGCATCACAGACTTACACTGCTTCAGGCAAGGAAGTCAAGTTGGCTCTGTGCCTGCTTTCAGGGGCAGGGCAGGTGGCCCGGCCCAGGTTGTGGGCAGCTGGGGTCTGGCAGGGTCCCATTAGGTCTGCTAGCCTCTGCCTGCCCTGACTGGGCCCCTGCTTCCCCCAGCCCCCTGATCTAGCCTATCACCACCCCATCCCACTGGCCTGGATTGAGCTGCCCGCTGTCTCCCCATCCCTCTCTGACCCAAGCCCCCATGGCACACCCCTGCCCCTATATCCTTAGGATCATCCCCACTTCTGATGCTATCCTGGAGGATCAGGCAGGGAAGGAGAACCTGCCTGTTGCTGCCAGGCCACTACTGCTCTCCAGGCTCATAGCAGTAGTGGTACTGGGGTGGGTGGGTTCCTTTTCCCTGCCTGCTCCACTAGGGCAGCAATGGGAGCTACAGGTGAGCTGGGACCTGCTGGGGGGGTGGTGAGTGGGGATCTGGGGTATGGAGGGGTGGAACCAATCAGGAAGTACAGGAGGGATGGTGCAGCAGGCCTGATCAGGGTTGGAGGGGGTGTGCGGTAGGGCAACACAGTGGGCTCAATCTGGTGGGGTAGGGGGGCTGGGAATCATGGCAGGCCCAATCCAGAGTGGGCAGTATGGTGGGCTGGGGTGGATGGCACAGCATGCCAAGTCCTTCCTTGCTGCATCAGCTATGTCCTCCCACCCTCCAGTGGGCCTGCCATGATCCAACCTTTCATGCTGTGCCATCCCCCCACCAGCCCATATCTGGCTCACAGCACTGCCTGTTCCTCCCTGCCCCCCTGCTGGCCAAGAACCAGCACAGTTTCATTAGGGACAGGTCATGTCAGACCAACCTGATTGCCTTTTATGATCAGGTCACAAAAACATTGGATGCAGGTGTCACTGTGGATGTAGTCTTTCTGGACTTCAGCAAGGCCTTTGACACTGTCTCCCACCCCATCCTCATTAAAAAACTAGACGACTGTGGCATCGATGCCTACACAGTCAGATGGATTGCAAATTGGCTGAAGGGTCATACTCAGAGGGTGGTGATGGACAGGTCATATTTGACCTGGGGGGAAGTGGGCAGTGGAGTCCCCCAGGGCTTGGTCCTTGGGCCTTCACTGTTCAATTTCTTTAGCAGCAATTTGGACAATGGGGTGAAAAGCAACCTGTTCAAATTTGCTGATGATACCAAAATTTGGGGTGAGGTGGGCACGTTAGTAGGGAGGGAAAGACTGCAGAAAGACCTGGATAGGTTGCAGGGGTGGGCTAACAAAAACAGGATGCGTTTCAATACTGACAAGTGCAGGGTGCTGCACTTGGGCAGTAGTAACCAGCAGCAAACTTAAAAGATGGGAAACTCCCTTCTTGAGAGCACGGAGGCAGAAAGGGATCTTGGAGTCATTACTGACTCCAAGATGAACATGGGCCACTGGGCACCCCACTTCAAGAGGGATGTGGACAACATTGAGAGGGTCCAGAGGAGGGCCACCCGCATGATCCGGGGACAGCAGGGCAGACCCTACAATGAGAGGCTACAGGACCTGAACCTGTTCAGCCTTCACAAGAGAAGGCTGAGGGGGGACCTTGTGACCATCTATAAACTCACTAGGGGGGACCAGAAGGGTTTGGGGGAGACCTTGTTTCCCCTAGTGCCCCCTGGGATAACAAGGAATAATGGCCACAAGTTGTTGGAGAGTAGGTTTAGATTAGACATCCATAAGAACTACTTCACAGTTAGGGCAACTAGGATCTGGAACCAACTTCCAAGGGAAGTGGTGCTGGATCCTACCCTGGGGGTCTTTAAGAAGCGGCTCGATGCCTACCTGGCTGGGGTCAATTGAGCCCAGTTTTCCTCCTGCCCAGGCAGGAGGTCGGACTTGAAGATCTACAAGGTCCCTTCCAACCCTACTTCTATGATTCTATGATCTTATAACAGCCTTCATGCTGGCTGACCCTTACCCTCTTCAGCTGTGAGGTCCCTCCCATTGAAGGGACCTTCAGCCCTTACAGGCTGTGGCCCCACCTCTAGGCCAGTCAGGGGGCCAGATAGCTCACAGTAGCCTGGCCTGCCTCTCACATTGGGCTTAATTGCCCTTTGGCCCTGGCCATCTTGCATTGACCAGTGCAAGGGATCAGAGAGTCAATCTAGCAGCTGCTGACCCCCATATTCCAGAGACAGGTCCCTCCTGAGTCCCACCAGAGAGCCCTCTTCTACTCCAGGGGCTTGCCTGGCCCCCTTGTAGGCCTACCAGCTGTTAGCCCCATGCCTAGGCTGGGCCTTGTTCTAACTAGTCCAAAACCTTCTTCCGGGGCTTGGGACCCCACTGGGTCTGTAGGAACCTCTTGCCATCCCCATAGTTCTTCCCTTATCACCAAGGTGTTCCATGAGCAGTAGCTCAGTTGAGTGTTGTTGCTCCTTTGGCTGCTTGCAGCAAACTGCTGCCTAAGCCCAGAGAGCCAGGGTCTAAAATGGCCACCTCATCAGGGCTGGCCTGCACCTGCCAGCTGCCTGCTCCCAGCCCTTTGTCTGTGATGGAGCACCTTTGGTGCTCTGTCAGTCTCTAATCACCCTGCCACTGTGCTCTGCCTACTAGGCAGTGTAGGGAGTGAAATAAAAAGCCAGGAATTACCTGTCTTGTCAAGAGATCAAGGACCTCTGGACAAGTCCCTTACATTGCTCTTGTATACACTACTGCTTTCCTCACTTTTTGCTTTTCTCTCCTTCTCTTCATTTCCTATTATGTCACTTATATTTGGCTAACTGGACTTGCCCTTCCAGCACATTCAGGCTACTTGATTTGCCAACCTGTCCAGTTTTCCTTCTCTTATTCTTTGCCTCATACTCTGTCCATTCTTTGCCTCATACTCTGTCCATCCTGCATCAGTCACACTTCAGCCTATTGTTTTCTCTCATTCTCTTGGATGCAAATTTGAGGTGGGGCTGAATGATCTTTGGGTGATCATGCAATAGCATCAAAATTACTGCAGATGGTAAAAGCATCTCCCAGTAGGTCTTTAAAGATTTGGTCAGATATAACATGTTAACCATTTTAAAAGGGGAGAGCCTGCTGGGGAGGTAAACTTCTATGATTCTATGATGATTCTATGAAGATTGAACCTGCTAAACCATTCTGACTGAGCCCCCCCGCCTTGGACATACTGCACCACCTGTTCCCTTCCACCCCCTTACCACTGGCTCAGATTAGGCCCACCACACTGCCTGCCCACACCCCTTACCACCAGTCTATATTGGACCTGTCCCCCTTGTACCTCTCGATGAGGCGCACACTGTACCCTGCATCCCCATTCGCCACTCCCTAGCAGCTCCCAGTGCTGTTCTGGCAGAACAGGCAGGAAAGAGGAACCTGCCCACCACTGGTGCCCCTCTACTGTCTGGGCTAGGCTCAACCCAGAAAGCAGTAGTGGCAAGGTGGCAGCAGTGGCAACAGCATTGTTGTTGGCTGATGGGTTCTCCTTCCCTGCCTGTTCCCTTGGGACAGCATTGGCAGTAGAGGTAAGCTGAGGGACATGTGGGGGTGCTAGCATGAGTCATGAGGAATGGGTGGCTGGGGAGCCCCAATTGGCATGGGGAAGCCCCAGGATGGGGAGTGAAGGGACAGAAGGTGTGTCCTGAGGAGCAGGGGTGGAGTTCTAGTGGCAGGCGTGGGGGGAGCCCCAGGTATCATAAAGAGCCCAGAATAGTAGGGAAGGGGGTGTCCCCTGCATTTAGGTGCTCCCCTGCTGTTATTGTGGCAGAAGATAGAGTGGTTGGGATCAGTGTCTCCTGGGATGCTGGAACATCTCTCCCAATTAGTTTTGGGCCTGTGGAGCAGTCACATATGACTGCAATGTGAGCTGCCTAAAGACAGTTCATCCTAAGTGGAACAGGATTATCTCTGAGCTACTCAAAGATGCCTTAGTATGGGCTTACTGCCCTACTATGTGGACACTCCTGGTTTGAGTGCCCTCAACATGTATTTATGTTAACATGTAACAACACTCTATGTGTAATTTGTAACTTCACCCTATCACACTTCATATTGTAATTTTAACAGAGGATGCATGTTGAAGGACTAGGACTGAGATTCCATGATTCCATTTCACCTCTAAAGTAACTATGTATTTGTCTCAGGGAAGTTTTCTTGTTCCACCTAAAAGTACAGCACAGTAATCATAAATGCCCTGCCTATCTTCTCCCACTTTCATGTTTCTAACTTGGAAATTGGCCTGTCTCCCATATATCCTTTACATTGTCCATATCTCAGCTCCATATAGCAAGGTGAGGATCATGACTGTTTGATAAACCATGAGCTTGGTTTTGGATCTGATGTTGCGGACTTCAAACACCCGTTTCTTCAGGTGTCCAAACATTTGAGGTGATGTTGGATTTCTTTGCCCATGTCAGCCTTCTGTGAGAGATGGCTTCCAAGGTACAGGAAATACCCAACATTCTCCAGTCTCACTGTGGATCTGGAGCTGGGGACTGTTCATTAGGAACTTGTTGGTGGAGGACCTTAGTCTTCCAAATGTTAAGCGTCAGTCCCATTTTCTTGTATGCCTCAGTAAGGACATTGACAATTGTCTGAAGATCTGCTTATGATTGAGTACACATGACAGCAACATCAGCATACTGGAGCTCAATGATTGATGTTGGGGTGGTCTTGGTTTTGGATCAGAGTTGGCTGAGGTTAAAGAGTTTACCATCCATTCAGTAGTTTAGCTCCACTCCAGCTGGAGGCTTGTTGGTGATCATATGTAGCATCACAGCGAGAAACACTGAGAAGATTGCTGGAGCGATGATGTAGCCTTGCTTAACTCCCATTTTAACCTCAAAGAGATCTGTGATGGATCTATTACTGAAAACCACCACTTGCGAACCATCATGAGGCAGGCAGAGAATGGTGACAGATTTTGGTGGGCATCTGTACTTCAGAAGGATCATCTACAACACTTCTCAGCTCATTGTGGATGCTGAGTGAAAAGCTTTCATGAGGTCAAAGAAGGCCATGTAAAGTATGTTGTTCCCAGAATTTCTCCTGTGCTGTGAAGATCATGACAGGTTGTGCTTCTTGATGACATAAACCCACACTGAGTTGCTGGGAAGAGTTCTTCATTATGTGGCAGGAGACAGTTCAGGAGGGTTGTCACAGTGATCTTTCCTGTGGTGTGAAAGCAAGGTGATCCCTCGGTAGTTTCCATAGATGGGCTTGTCTCCTTTCTTGAAGATCATCTCAATCATGGCATCTCTGAAGTCATCTGGAATTTCCTCACCATTCCAGATCCTAAAGACGAGGGCATGAAGCTGTGATGTGATCTCTTTTCCTCCCCCCCAATTTGAGTATTTCAGTGGGGATTCAATCTGCTCCAGGTGCCTTTTAGTTCTTCAGTTGCTTGATGGCTTTCCTCACCTATTCAAGGTTGGAGGGATTCCAAAATCATCTCTGATTGGGTGTTGTGGGATACAGTTGAGAACACTCACATCAACAGCAGAGATCTGTAGATAGCAGAGTCTTCTTGAAAATGTCTTCAAAATGCTCCTTCCAATGGGCATTGATGACTTGCTTTTCCATGATCAGGTCTCCTCCATCCTTAGGTCTCAAGGGGGTTGGTTCCGGAGTGCTCAGACCATAGATGGTTTTGGCGGTGCTGAAGAAACTGCATGTATCATGGATGTGGGTGAGTTGTTAAATCTCTTTAGCCTTGTCTTACCACCATTTGTTTTTCATATCACAGGTTCTCCTCTGGACATCTGTGTTAGCTTGTTAGAGATTCAGTTTCTTTTGATTGGAGTTGGTATCATTTCCCCAACCACAAAAGGTCTTGCACTTGCAATCGCTCAAGTCTTGGAACTCCTGGTTGCTCTTATCAAGCCAGTCTTGATGTTTCCTGATAGAGAAGCCAAGTGTCTCTTCACAGGTATTGATAACAGTGGCGTCAAAGGCACCCCACACACTGTTGACATCCTGTTATTGTTGTTGATTGGAATTCACAAGTATTTTGTTGAGGTACTGATGGAAGAGATCTTGCTTCTTGGATCCTTGGGTCCTGTGGTGTTGATCTTCCTTTGGCATTGCTTCTGCTGTAGACATTGTTTGGGAGCCCATTTAAGTGACATAAGTGAACTGATGAATCAGTGATCAGTCCAGTAATCATCAGCTCCTAGCATTGCTTGAGTAATGTGGGCATCTTTGTGATCCTGGGCACAGATGATGACATAGTCAATTAGGCGCCGATGCTTATATTGTGGGTGTTGCCATGATGTCTTGTGCCTGTTTATTTGGTAGAACAGGGTGCTGGCAATGGTGAGTCCATGTTCCATGCATTTTATCAAGAGGAGGATGCCACTGGAGTTCACCTTTCTACTCCTTCCTTGCTGATTGATTCTGTTCCAGAGGTTAGAATCCCTTCTGACTCTAGTCTTGAAGCCACCAAGAAGAATAAGTCTATCTCCCTCCAGAACATCAGAAAGGACTTGGTCCAGGTTGGTATAGAATTCCTCTTTGGTTTCATTGGCAGCATCAAGAGTTAGGGCATATGCACTGATGACAGTGGCATATTGGCTCCTCGCCAGTTTAAGATGGGGAGTCATAAGGTGCTCATGAATTCCGGTAGGGAACTCACTGAGTTGGTTTGTGAGTTCATGAATTGCCCTGAGTTAGAATGACGTTTAAAATACTGTAATATGATCATCATGTTTTGGTGTTCAAACCAGGAACACCTTTTCCCTTTGGACTAACCTTTCAATGCTACTGCATAAAGTATGCATTTACATTGACTTACACTCAATATCTTGTTCTTAAATTTCTCAGTGAAATTGGTATAAGGACAATCTGGCCCCATTATAAGTGCCCATGTAGGGTCAGAGAACAACCCTTTCCTTATCCCTTTAGGTATGTTTATCCCATGTAGGGCACAACCTTAGCACTGCTGTTACTACTTGCACTCTCAGAGGATGATGATCAAAACTATTTTTCTAGTTTCCCCCTTTCCACATTATGTGTCCAAAGTTGTTATCTAAGCTCAAGTAGAGAAAGTAAGCTGCTCTCCTTTCAGGGTTTTCCCCTTCAGTTTTGGTGTTCATAGGGCATGTACATGTTCATAGGGCTTAGTTTGCCCTAAACATGGTGCAACTTACAGGTAAACTAACTTTAGATCAGCCTGTGTTAACACAGCCTAATGAATGTCTGTACCTGTTCACAGTATAGCCCTGGGATTGGGAAAGCCCACCTGCTTTCCTCAGACCTGGGGCTGTATTGTTCCTACCTCTCCCAACCCTGATTAGGCTATTTTTAGCTCCCAGCCCCCCCTCCACTGCAGACTCACTAACTACTCCTGCAGACCCTCCATCCCACCTGCCTCATTAGCCCCTCAAGCTCTCCAGCCTCCCTACCCCCACGGCATTACTTCCCTTGGACTGCATGCACTGCTCCTTGTTTAGGTTTAGCTGGCTTAAATAAATAAGTTAAACCTAAAACAGGTCTTGTGAACACTTATTCAGACACACCCTGAGCTATAAGATAGGTGTACCTTAGTTAAACATTTATTTTCAATGAAGCCATATATACTTTTTTCAGTTTGTATAGCTGAATGAAGTCAGTCAATATTTCCTTTCCTCCTTTACATTGTTGAGGTAAAAGTAATTTGTATTTTTCTTAGTAGTTAGGATGAATAGTATAGAACTGATCTTGTTTTCTTGCTTTTGGGGAATATGATTATGTTTTCCTCTTCAAGATTTATGTTGCTGGCCAGTGAATAATAAGCTAAATATATAAATAAGCACAAGAAGAATTTCTTCAGAAGATATTTAGAGGGATGAATATAAAAGTTTGCCAGAGAATATTATTCTATGCTGTAAAGCCCACACCAGCCTGATGACAAAAATCCTAAATGAATACAAGATTTCTGTTAAGTGGCAGTGAAAATTTAGAGTGCTATAGTTGACACTTTTTGGAAGAAAAACTGATAGAATGGCCACAGCTATTTATTTTCCCCCCTAAATAGATTCAGTTAGCAGATCTCTCCAGATCTGTCATCTGGAAAGATGAGGATCAGTGCAACAGACAGGAACATCAGAAACTGCAGGTTGATCATGTTCTATCCTGATCTTAACCTATAATAAAATGGCAATGTTGCTTTTCACTGCAGTTTCTCAGGTACTAGTCTTCATTGGGTGCATATACACAACACATTTACTGCGGAATTAACTAAGTAGCTCTGCAGTAAATAGCTCAGTGTCTCCATGTGCAGCTCTGTTAGGCTGAAGGAAAGTAATAAACTCCACAGCACCACACTGCACATGTAGATGCTGATGCAGCTGTCTGGGGCACAAAGGTCAGCCCCTCCACAGCATGCTGAGCCAGGTCAGAGCAGCTCAGGGCTGGCAAGCTAACCCTCCCCTCCCCTCCTCACCACTCCTTGCCAACCAGGACTGCTCCAACTCAGCTCAGTATGCTGCTCTCACAAGCACACTTGTAAATGTGGTGCTCAGAAGCAATAAATTGTGGCATGATATGCATCAGCGTTTATTGCTCTGCATTCATTGCATGTATAGATGTGCACATTGAGTGAAGGTAGTAAAATCATCCTAATGGGGTATTAAATGCTGTTCATGTGACTTGTGTATCAGGTAGACAAAAGATGAGAAATCTTGACATTACACTCAATCTGTAGAAACAGCACTCATTTCTCACATAAATATCAATAAAATGCAACTTAGAATTCTGCTTCTGATCTCAGTATAAAGCACAAGAATTAAACTAATGCTCATCTTGAACTTCCACATTAAAATTTCATATGATAGAATAGATGCAAATAGAATGTGCTAGAATTTCAGATCTATTTACTTAGGAGTCTTTCCTTCCCAGGTACCTTTCCAGCATTTTATTATAATTTGTTTCCTTCCTCTGCTCCTGTCTGGCCTTATGAATAGATAAGTGAATAAGTAATTTGAAGGAACAGAAAAATAGGCATAGCGGTTTCTAATATATTTTAGAAGTTTAGAAGGAAAGTTAGATAAAAAGGAGAAAACATGCAGTACCGAAGGAGCTGTTTTAGAGAAAAGTAAAATATTGCTCTAGAAAATAGATAGTGGTCATACAAACTAGCAGACACAAATTTTCCAATTAAAAAACTCCAGCTGTGACACTTTCTTAGTTACCTGGATAATCTTTTTCAAGGTATGACACAGAAAAAAACATTTTTTTTAAATACTTCCTGGATAAATATTAAATAAAAGTCTATTAGAAGTACTTGCAAAATGCCTTTCTGTACTTTCTTTCTTCCAAATAAAAAATAGAAATGTGAGAAGGTGTAATATTGCCTGTCTTATTGTAAGGGAGGTGGTGCTGGCCCCTACCCTGGGGATCTTTAAGAAGAGGCTGGATACCTACCTGGCTGGACTCATTTGAGTCCTGTTTTTGTTTTTAGGGTTTTTTTGTTGTTGTTCTCCCGCCCTGGCGGGGGGTCGGGCTAGAAGATCTATTAGGTCCCTTCCGACCCTAAAACTATGAAACTATGTAATCAGTCAAACCATTTATAAAATAAGATGCTAGTCAAAATCTGCAAAAGTCCTTAACTACAGCCTTATTACATTGAACCCTGACAGTTGAAATGAAAATAATTCCTGAGGACGTGTTAAATATATATTTTTTTTCAATTTTACCATGGTTTAAAGAATAAGAAAACTAACCAACAGGCACTTATTCACCATGACTGAGCCTTGAAATTGGTGAGACTACACCCTACATATATTCAGAGAGAAATACAAAGACGCCTGGCATAGTGAGATGTACAATAACAAATTAAAAAAATACAATCTATAGATATATATTCACTGCAATGAATATTACAAAGGACCAAGCTCTATAGAATAGCAAATAGATTCCTTTAATATGTAGGCTGCCAAATAGTGTGATGCAAACAAAGGTCTAATCTATGACAACACTACTCTTGACAATGATCCAGAATCTTTAACAGCCCAATAAAACACTCTGATTGACAGTAGTGAAAATAACTGAAAAATCCAATAATATTAATGAATGAAAATGTACCAGAGTCTGAAGAACATCACAAATCAAAATAAGTAATTAGTGAAATTTCAAATCCATAACAGGTTCTAACACCTGACTTATAAATTATACTATTTAGCATTTCTCAAATTAATCCTTTAATTAAAGCTTCATTGCTTCCTAGGGCTTTGGTGGAAAAGTTTCTTTTTTAGAAATTGAGCAAAAACTAGATCCACTACCAGGAAGAAGTGAATGTTTTTAAATATTGGTGCTGTTTTAAGCATATAATTTCTACTTTCACAAATCAGTGGTATCTTGTCATCTATTGGCCTAATTATATTCTGTTTTCCCATAAGTAGTTGATCTTTGTGTTGCTGTTACCGTAGGTGTTCTGATGGAAAATCCTGCTTCCTCAGTGTTGCTTAGAAATTACAACAAGCTTGAATCTGAAGAATCTGTCTCCAGAAACATAATTGGACCATGCAATGAAGAGAAAAAAGAGAAAAAGGATGACAGAGGAAATGGCATGATCTACAGATCTTTGTTTACAAGAACATTTTCCCATCAACTGTCTTTAGAAATATAATTTCCATTTTGCCTTAAAGATCAGTCAGACAATGTTGTTTAACACATATTCTTCCTTGTCAAACATTTCACTTATTCCACATGTTGTAGACAGCTTAATAAGAGGTATTTCACCCTTAGAATGTTGCTAAAGCTGTGTCATTTTCTTCCCATTTCATATGACATTTGTTGCAGCAAGAGAACCAGATACCTCATAAGTAACATTACCTTTGGCAATTTTAACTCCATTCATGCTTCTGTCCTTAGCAAAAATGAAAAGAAAATCACATCCATTTTTTACATTATTTTTTTAACAGCCTTAAGTACTTACAAACTAGGTGAAATTTGCATCTTTTTGCTCCCTATTATTAAGTAAGTGTAATCAAGAGGGGTCCATGTTGATGGGAGGTGTCAATACAAAATACATTTGATGTAACCTTATAACTTGCTACATTCCCATGTTGTGCTTCAAGTTATTTAAACTATTATTTTCCCAGAATAAACAAGAAAAAAAATTCTATTTTTAACAATCAAGTTTGGGAATAGTATAGAAAAGCCCAAACACATTTATTTCCCCACTCTAGCTATGCCATACTCCATCAGGGTCTAGTAAGTGTTAACATTCTTCCATCCTGACTTCCCAGCCTTCTAAATCTCCTTTCCTTCATTTGGAAACACATTTGGATATGCTTTTCTAAAAGTTCCTCTCTATCTTATTTGTCTTGTCTTTCCCACCCACCCCACTGAAAAAGCTCTCACCAGTTATATTGATAGACTCTATTGATCCATGCAACCGGGATTTTGTGTCAGGTGCAGGTTGAAACATCACTTCAGTCTTCTTCATATTAATAGTGAGTCCAAAGTTGTCACAGGCTGACAAGAATAGGTCCAGGGACCATTACATGTCAGCCTGTGAGCTTGTGCATAACACAGAGGAAGTTGCAAAGCATGGCTTTAGAGCTCGCTTGGAGCCTGTGTGGGTTGAATATGTCTTCATCAGAATGGTACCTGCTCCCCATACAAGGTCATCGTCTTGGAAGGCATCTGACAGCATGGCAGAGAATAGCATGCTAAAGAGGATAGGTGTGAGCACACAGCCCTGCTTGATGCCGTTTGTGACTGGAAAGGGGTCAGAGCATTTGCCATTCACAAGGATGCCATCGTGGAACTGTCAAACCATATTGATGAATTTTCTGGGGTAGCCATACTTCTTCATGATTTCCCAGAGGCCTTCATGGTTCACTGTGTTGAAAGCTTTAGTTAGGTTGATGATCATGAGAAGGTCAAAGTTCTGTTCTCGGCACTTTTCTTGAAACTGCTGGGCTGCAAATACCATGCCAGTGGTTCTGTGTCCTTTTCTGAAACCGCGTTGGCTCTCAGGCAGTAGATTGTTTAGATGGTCAGTTAGCTGATTGATAGAGGTCTCTCACAAGTAGAGGTCTCTCACAGTTGAGAGGAGGGAGGTTCCCCTGTGATTATAACAGAGTTGGTAATTTCCCTTCTTCTTGTACAGGTGGATGATGGAAGCATCCTTGAATTCTTGAGATACTACCTCCTGTGCCCACATACTGCAGAAGACCTTGGTTAGTTTCCCCATGAGGTCATGAGCACCTGATTTATAGACCTCCACTGGAATCACTTCAGCTCCACAAGCTTTGCCACTAGACATTTGTTGTATGGCCTTTTGGACTTCCTCAATTGTAGGTGGAGCTTCAAGAGAGGTGTTGACAATAATTTGAGGCAGCTTGAGTATGGCATCCATGTTGATGGAGACGGTCCAATTGAGGATGGTGCTGAAGTGTTCAGCCCATCTCTGGAGGATCTGGGCCTTGTCAGTTAGCAGTGCGGTCCCATTGGCAGACAGCAGAGGGGGGAGGATCCAAGGACCTGTGGACCATGGACAGCCTTTAGGGTGTTGAAGAAATTATTCATTTTGTTTTGGTAAACATAATGCTGGATCTCATCTGATTTGTTCCTCAGCCATGTGTCCTGAATCCCTCGCAACTTGCATTGAATGGTCTTCCATATCGAGCTGTAGGCATGTTGTGCTGACACAGACGTATCATAGAGGTAGGCTCTGTGGAGACATTGTTTCTTTTCCAGCAGCCATTGTATGTCTTTATCATTTTCATCAAACCAGTCTTGGTGTCTGCGGATGCTTGGTCCTAGGATCTCAAAAGCTGCAGAGTGTATAGCTTCATGAAACCACTTCCAGTTGGCTTCAGTGGAGCTGGAATAGAGTGTGTACTGTGAAGCTGATCTTTCAGATGGTTCACAAAAGACAGCCTGGTGCTGTAATTTATCAGCCCAGCAGTATTGAGGTGCTTTGGTCCACTTCATCCTTGAGGATGCTGTCTAATTTGAATCGTGATCTTTAGTGAGGGGATGATGAGCCGATGATCAGTCCAGCATTCAGTGCCAAACACTGTTTTGGTTACATGGACATCATGTCTGTCCCTCCTTCGGACGATGACATAGTCGATAAGATGCCAGTGCTTGGAGTGGGAATGCATCCCCAATCTTTTCTTCTGGTTGGGGAGATGGAATAAAGTGTTAGTAACCAGGAGCTCATGTTCAGCACATAGTCTGAGCAGGAGAAGACCATGCTATTACAACTTCTGATCCCATGCTTCCCGATGATGCCATCCCATGCTTGGCAGTCAGAGCCAATCCTGGTGTTGAAGTTACCAAGGAAGATGAGACAGTCAGATTTCATTATAGCTGTGATCACAGAGTGGAGGTCATCATAGAACTGGTTCTTGACTTTGTTGGAGTTGTACGCACTGATGATAGTGGTGCACTTTTTGTCAAGCAGAGAGAGCTTGAACACCATCAGTCAGTCATTCACTCCCTTGGGCAGGTAGGTCAGCTTCTTGATGAGGCTGTTTTTCATAGCAAAGCCAACACCTGCTTCCCATTTGGCTTCACTGCCATGACTGCTCCAGAAGAATATGTAACTAGCTTTTCCTTCTGTAAGCTGCCCTTCGTCAGGTAGGTAAGTCTCACTGAGGGCAGTGATCTGGAAGTTGTATCTACCCAGTTCTCTCCCGATGAGGGCAGTTCTGCTTTCAGGTCTGTTGGTGTTTCCATTGGTCAATGTATGTATGTTTCACATGCCCAGCTTGAGAGGGATTGGTTTCTTCCCTTTTTGACTGCTATAATGGAACCCCTGCCATCTGCAATATGCTGGGTAGGGTAAGGTGAAGCAGACAATGTTTGGGGCACCTTTTCTAGCCCCTTCCTCATTCTAGGAGGTGAGCAGTGTGGTCCTGAATAGGGCTGCTCTGTCACTCAGGGGGCTGTCGAGTTTTACTGCTGTTTCTGTTCAGTAGAAAGCAGCCCAAAGTCCTGAGCTGCCTGTTTGCTACAGCTTCCAGTGTGTTCAGACCTGCTGTATTGTCACTGGGCCATCACCAAAGAGCTTGTGCTGGATGTGAGTTACGCGGGATTTAGATTTAAGTGAGGAAGAGTTGTGTAGCATTGGCCTCACTCTCTCATCTCAGCCAATTAGTAACCAGCAGCAGGACAGTGTCAAGATGGCTGGAGATTGGCCCAGATGCAATGCATTATCAGCACATCTTTTGTGCCTTGTCCTGCTCTGTGTGATCCACAGTGCAGTGCTGTAACACCATCATGGCCACTGGACCATACAAGGGTCTCATCTGCCCAGTCAGCCAGAGTCAGACTTTGCATGCAGGGATAGGCTTGTCCCTATCACCCCAGAGGTCTAAGACCAACTAGGTATCCTCACGTGGTTTGGTCTGACCATCGAGGTGGTTTACCAAGGTGTGGCTGCTGTCACACGCAGACAGCTCCTTGGAGCCATAAGTGAGAGTTGAGTGTTGGTCAGGACCAATAGAGGAAGAATCACTCAGGTGAGTGAGATATATTCTTTCCCTGGAGATATTACCTCTCCCAGACACCTCAGACACCCCAGTTTTTAGCAGGCAGTTATTATAATGTAATAGTGATGTAATGATGGTAATGTTGTGTGAAAGAGTAAACAGCAACATGGCGAATAGAGTCGGAGAATGCCGCTTCCAGAGTCATTACCATATAAAGATAGAAGCTCTGGGAGAAAAAAAGACAGAAGAGACAGGAGTCTCAAAAGAAAAAAGAGAGAGCGGCTGAAAGAGAAAAAGAGGGTAAAAGAAGATTTCCCAGAAGATAAGAGGCTTACCTCAGGACTTCTCATGATGCCAGAGAGCGCACAACTCAGAGGAGGAGGGGCAGATCCCCAAAGAAGCACACTGCGGGATGCGGCTGGTGGTTACCCTGAACAGTAAACAAAAAAAAATAAAGGAAGAGAGTGAATTGACCCACTCCCACAAGCTTGGAGATGGCATCTGAGTGTTGACCACAAGGATTCAAGGCTTCAAGCACGCACAATATAGAAGGTACACACTTATAGTGACAGAATAAAGATAAAGTATACGATGGGGTTTGAAGAGAAAATTCCACCCCAAAAAGAAATAAACAGATGAACCAGAGATAAAGAGACTTTGTTTTCTACTACCATATTCAGTCTGACCGAACTGTTAGTAGTTATGTAAGAACAATATATAGATAGAATGACAAAGTTGATACAACTGATAAGGTTAAAAGAGATATCAATGGACCACTTCTGTTTAAAGATAAAGAAAGTTTGTATAGCATGATAAAGGATAAAAATAAAGACAAGTGTTAATCTGCATACGACTATGAATATATATATACATATTGGCGAGCATGTGTGGATAGTCAAGAAGACATGTAAAGTTTTCCTCTATAATACCGGGACTTCTAATGGACACACACACACACACACACACACACACACACACACCAAAAAAAACAACCCGAAATATATATAATAACCCTCCCAATGAATGATACATTAAATTAGAACATATTATAATAACATCCAAGACATGGCAGGTGGGAAAGTCGGGGTACTTATAGTTCTTTGGGAGATTATAAGAGAATACAGAGAGGCATCGTAAGCTCCACCATCACATGCTGCCATGTCCAAATCATTACAACAGTGAAAAATTGGGTCTTTAGATATTTGGTGTAAGCTAAATAACTAATTTGTTACTTTAACTTTAAGATACTATCTAAAATGTAGTCTTTTATGAAAAAAATCAAAATATTCAATCTATTGAATATACGTATACACGTATATAAATATCATAAAAATAGCAGACTCAATGGACAATGACATTAATCAGCACTTATTTAGAATGAATTCAAAATGTTCTAAATTAGCAACAGACACCGTGTTATCTTATGATTTTATACGTTTAAAGCAAATGAAGTAAAACTATCAAATAGTAAGAACCAGATAATTGTGACTATAATATAAATTAGGCTAATTCCTAAGATATAGTTTACCCAAGGTTATGAGGAATAGGCTATCATTTACAAGACATTTCAAACAACAGACAAAAGTCACCTATGAAAATGCCATGATTCAATAAGCAGACAAGCTTCTTTGGGTGAATCTGATATCTTTTATTAGACCAACTTAAATAGTTGGAAAACAATTATTAAGCAAGCTTTCAGATTCAAAAACCCTTTGTCAGGCTAAGGAAGTTTCAGCAGGTGGTGTGTGCTCTAACAGGTATGTAGAAAAAACATTTAAAGCTGTGTCTATGACCAAATCACTGATTCTCCAAATCAGCATCGAATCTTCCGATTCGGCCAAATCGAATTGGGGACAGTGATCCGAATCAATTAATCGAATTACTGTTCCCGATTTGGGCCAAATCTGAATTGAATACAGCCCATTTTGCACATCCCTACTAAATACCCTGTGTGACAAAGCCCTAACTCTACATGATTCACGGGGAGCAGAATGAGCAGGCTCAGCTGTTGCTACTCAGTTATTACAAGGAAAGATCTTTATTTCTTTATTCTGCCTCTCAAAAAGAAGGTTTGTATCCGTATTCTGGGGTATGTTGCATGTGAGAAAATATGGTAATTAGTATTGACAGACAAGGTTCTGTGGGTAAATGTGATATCTTTTATTAGAATCTTTGCATTTGACTACTGTTTGGAGTTCTTAACCCAGTCATATTGAAAGAAGCCTTGGCCCTAAAGAGCTTGGAATCTAAATAAATCAGTCATACAGGGTTTGGGATTATGGTAGTATTGTCTAGAGTTGGGCAAGAGATATAATAAAGAAATTAAATTATGCATTTGAAGTTGTGTATCAGAACTTGGAAATGAATTTGGAGGCCCAGTATTGTTTTACCTGTAAGATTACACTTTGTTTTTTTTTCATTCAGGCACTCCATTTAGTGGTGAACTCTACAGAACACATTTTTTTTCTTTTTCTTTTTTTTTTTTTTGTAATGGATCACAGTCCAGTGGATGGTGCCCTAACTATGAGCTGCAGTAAGTTCCAGTTCTTAACCTTTGAGCATGAAGAAAAGTAGCATGAGGGAAAGTTAGAATTATTAGCATGATATTGGTGTGTTATAGCTTGCTACTGTTGAAGTTTATTGAAGGTCTATGCTGTATTTAAAATATATTGCATCTTTATTGCTTTTATAGTAACAGATTTAAATTATACAGATTTATATACTGTTATAGTATACAGATTTATATGGATCAAAACGGTCCTTTTACATAAAGTGAAAGTTGCATGTGGGATACCTTTGGTCTGATGTTTATTTTACTTATTCTGATTTGTTCTCTATACCCTTGTCTTCCTTTAGCATAGTACATGAAACTTATATTAAAAAAAAAATAGAAAAACATGCAAAATAATGCTTACATGATTTTAAATTGTTTTTTTCTTCTGTAACCTTGATTTCCGAGTAGACCCCATCTCATAATTAAAGTGGTCAACGGCAGTGCTCAGTTGTTTGAAAGTTGTACTAACTTGTTGGAACAGTCTGTTTTGGCATGTGTGTTCATCCAGAAAATAGAGAACATAAAATTAAATGACTTCTTTTCACAGCATCACACAAATTTCAAGCCATTCATAACATCAATTTACAGGGAAGTGGCAGAGTTGTAAATTATTTTAGCTTTATAGGTAACACAAGACAAACATATGATAGAAGGTATTTGGAAAAAGTTTGAGTAGAAGTTCAGTTGTAATATTCTGTACAGGTATGCCAGAAAACTCTGTTAGTGCTGCTAATAAGTAATATGTCTAGATACTAGCATCATTTCAAAACAGAATATTTATTAACTACAGTGGAATTCAGTGGATCCATTAGCTGCTATCTGGGTAGCAGATACCCTGTAATGCATATATAGTGCAATACTTCTTAAGCTATCCTAAATTAAATGTTTTTATAGCATCCCATTTAAAAAAATAAAGTTCAAATAGCTTGTTGCTGTTACTGAATTTTCATTTTGCTGTGTATAACTTTAGAAGAAATGTTAATTAAGGGATTATGTATAAGGCATCTTCCTTTAATGGATATTTATTGTAGATGCAGACAAAACATAAAAAGGCATCTATGTAGGATTTTAAGTGCCTGAGTGCAATCAAATGGAAGCATGAAATATTATGAATTATTTTCTTGATGAAAACACATATCAAGGAAAAAGTACTAACAAATATCCTTTTGTGGGTGGAAAGTACTGTAGAATATATGTCTGGACTTTAAGATATTTTGATACCTTATTATCTGTAGTACTGTTATTTAGGTAATAGAATTTAAGTAGTCACTAATATCATCTAGTTTGACCTTCTGCAGAAGGTCAAAGACCTTTAACCAGTAATTCCTTCAGAGTGACACTAACAGCTGAGCAGAGGGACAGCCAACAGGGCAGTTTGCAAGCAGTTCACTGGGAGCAAGAGGAGGAAAGAGAAGAGGAAGTGGAGCCAGGTACCTGGCACCAGATCCTGCTCTGGGCAGTAAGTGAGGCAGGACTATGTGTGTCTTTGGCTTGCTGAGTGTTTCTTTGGTGGGCTGTGTGTTTGGGTGTGTTCTCTGAACACTTAGGAATGGTGCTATCTAGGTGTTGCTGCCTGTGTCTGACAAAAGCCCTAACAAGGGGGGTGGAGCCAGTCCAGGGCCAGGATGGTATAAAAGGAGACTCCCCGAGCAAGTGAGCAAATAGGGACAGCAAACGGGGTAGTTTACAAGTAGTTCACAAGTCAGTTTGCTAACCCTCTCTTTAAAGGATAGCCTTTAATGTAAGACCTTTCTTTAATTAAGAATAACTAACCTATATATTTTTAGTATAAGTAATTAACACTCAGCAGTTAGACTAATACCCCTTGTTTAACTAGAGTTCAGAGTGAGGGGGTTTGCTAGGGAATTTCCCTGGAAACTCTCTCACCTTCCTTCACTGAAAGCTTGATGAGAGGAAGCAAGTTGGCTGGGAAAAGGGAACCTTTTGGGACCAAGGAGTAGTGAACAGGCCAGCTTACAGAGGAGTTTGCTAGGGAAGGCCTGCTTGGAAAGCGGAGCAGGAAGATATAGGTGGCAGATTAAGAGACCCAGAGAAATGGCTGGAGGAAGTTTCAATCCCAGAGTCACTGCCATTGCCAGCTCTTCCTCTACTTGCACCTGTGAGGTGCCTGTCCAGGAACAACTGTTCACTGTCAAGGCTTCCAACCAGGTCCTTATTTGGCACTGTAGAGACTGTGGCTTGCAGGTTGCTTCCAGTGACAGCCAGGTGGGTAATGCCTGTGATATGAGTGGTGCCTTCTGATGCTGTCCCACAGGAAGCAGGCAGGAGAGCTAAAGGAGCAAGTGGAGAGGCTCTGAAGCATCCTCTGCCAGGAGGACTTCTTTGATTTGATGCTGGAGGAGACCTCTAGGACTGTGGAGAAAGGATTACTGGACACAGTGCTAGAAGAGAAAGAGGATATGGACTCCCAGGAGGTGGAAGCTGAATGCCTGTGACCTCTATCACCAAGCAGACATCTACATCTCCACCTTAAGGGGTTTGCCTGGAGAACAGATATGAAGGCCTAGCAACAAAGGAGGAGGAGAAGGAGCACAATCCATTGGTGGAAGAGGTCAGTGTTACCAGATTTGCCTATCACTTTGGGCTGTGCTCATTTATCAGGGATACATTTCTAGGGTCTTTGTAATTCTATCAATGTGCTGCTTGTTTTACTTGTGTTTCTATATGGAGCTGTATCTTCGCCTTCTGGTAGTCCTCACCCCCAGTGGAGCTATCTTGCAAGACTCGGTTTCAGTGGGGCTGGGTTCCTCCAACCACCACATCTCTCTCTCTCTCTCTCTCTCTCTCTCTCACGCACACGCACGCGACATGCCTGTCCCGGCTGGGTAGATCAGCATGTACAGGCTGACACCCTCATATGCCAGGAATCAGTTCATTAAAGTAACAATAAGATGCAGTCAGACACAGGCACACAGATAAACAGAATACTTCTGAATCCAGCTGGGTGTCTAGCCGACACCCTCATGAGCCAACATTCAGTTCATTAGGGCATGTCTGAGCCAAACTGGGTCAATCAGCCTGTACACATTGATCCCCTTATGTGTCTCAAACTCAGCACGTCCCAATCTTTTGCCCTAACTATCCTAGTAATGGTAGCCTCTTGATGAGCAGACCCCACAGTATTTCTGGGCTCCACATGTGTCTTTGGCTTAGGTAAAAGAAGCGTTGCTGCAGACCAACTGGGGAAGGGGAAATAGAGAAGAAAAATACACCCGGTTATCATCAGTTTGACTATAAAACTTATTTATTGCTAAGTATATGAAATATATATAATGGTACTAGTAATAATAGACATGCAAGGAAAAACAAACAAAACAATTACAATATTACCCTGGTTTCATTAAGTATTTGGGGAAACCTAGCTCAAACTTAACTAATACAATTTCAGGTTCAGAAAGCTACGCCTAGAGAGAAAAAGAGAGAAAGAGGGATAAAGAGCGAGAGCTGGGATCTCACCATTCCAAGGCACTTGGGTGATTTGTTGACAAGCAAAGTTCCCAGCGTGACCCTTGAAGGGAGACAATCTGTTTCTCCCAGCTTCTCAATCACAACAGTGGATGGTGTCAGGGAGATGTCTCTCTCTTGAAGCACACTGTTTGCTGCTTTACAGCTTTCTTATACCTTTAGTCTAGCCTATTCAAAGCATTCTTTTAATTGTGTAAATAAAGACTTGTTTCCCAAGTCATAATTGACAGGGAAAATCTTATTATATAAATAGTTTAAATTTAAATGAATTACCTTTTTCAGTGACAAGGGGTTATCTGGTTTGGAACATCTCAAGAAACTGATTAACAACTAGGAAAAACATTAAGTTTTAAGGAGTAGCCAGACACCTAGAAGCCAGCTTGAAATTATTATGACTATACTGGAAGGTATCTTCTTAGATGGCCTAGCTATGCTTTCACTGTGAAGTCAGCCTCAGTGTTTTGTATTTTACCTGTTGTAAATAACCCTCAGCTTAGCATGACTCTCAGATTTTACTGTAGTCTTTTAACAGACTTAAGGGGATAACTTGGAAAGTTCATAAACTTTGTGGGGAGGACTTCCACCAGTCATCCTGGGAAAAGTATGACAGTGTTTGTGGTCAGGGCTCCAATGGGCTATGATGAACCCTTAACCATTGTTCAAATGTTGCCCATACCCACTCTGACTCAGTCTCTTGCCTCAGCATTCGCTAACCTGGCAACCGAGTTTTAGTCAATCAAGTTTAAATAGGCCTCCCATACTCGGACCAGGGAATGTACAGCCTGAGTTGCCTATTAAACTTTTCTTCTGCTTAGTTCTGGTTAGAGGAGGTATGTGTGTGTGGGGGGGAGGGGGCGATAGAAAAAGTCCTTTGTAAGTCCAGCAAGCTGGGTGCCTGAGCTCCCTCAGGAACAGAGAGCTGACAGGTAAGATCAGGCCAGGCATCCCCAAGGTTGGGAGGATCAAGATCGCTGCCACTACAAAGCAGCAGTAGGTGGTGCTGACTGGAGACTGTTCTGTGGGGGACAGAGGCATCCATCTGCCAGCCTGACCTGTTGTCTTGGGAGGTCTGCTGCTTGCTGTAACAAGTGGGGCTCCCACAGCTGGTTTAGACATTGGCCCACCCACTCATCTAGAGCCACCTGCCTCTCCTGCCATGCCTTAGATGAATCATTATGATGTTCCCAGGCAGAAGGATGCCCATTTAATTGTCCTGATGCCAAGGGCATATACACAGCTCTGAACCTCCCTTTATATTCCCCTCACTTGGCCTCACCAGGTCTAAACCTACTTGGCCTCCCCTGGCCTATCATCCCATGCTCCCACACTAGGGCTCTCATTCCAGTGCCCCCACACTGGGACCCTCGCTCCTGTTCCCTCATACTCAAGCATGCAATCCCTGTGCCCTCATGTCAGGACTCTCAATCCCTGTGCCCTCACACTGGGCTCTTACTCAGGTTCTCAATCCCAGTGCCATCATAAAGAGGCTCTCTATCCCTTGCCTCTACACTGGGGCTCATCCCACACATATATCCCATCCCCACTTTGGGGCCTCAGGCCTTACTGTGGACCTGGGCTCTGCCTCATCCCCCTTTCTATGGCCTGAGTCCTGCCTCAGGCCTCACTTCATGAACCTGGACCCTGTGCTTTATTGTCAGGTTATGCTCCCTTAGCCTTCTCCTCCACAGGGTAACCCACAAGGCAATGGGCCCTGAGATTTTCTGGCACCCCACACCTGGCCTTCACTGGGGAGGCACAGATGTGGCATTTCCTGGAAGCCACCCTGGCAGAAGCAGCCCTACAAAACCATCCAACCCCAACAGGATATAGTTTTAGGTCATGCCCCAGGACCAGGAACCTCCACCATTACCATAGTTCCTGCCCTGTACCTCCAAGATGTTATGTGAGCAGCAGGTCCAGCTGGGCAATGTTCCCTCTGGCTGCTTGCAGCACACTGCTGGCCCTTCTGCTCTTATATCAAATAGATGGGCCCATTTCCCCATCAGGCAGCCTCCTGCTTGTCATGTGACCCCTAATTGAGTGTGCAGCCACCTGCAGGCTGCTCTGCTGCCTGCCCACACCTCTTTTAGTGACAGGCACAATATGTGCTTTGTCACAGTTGCCCAGAGCCCAGATCTGAGATGTCATGGAGGGATTACCAAGACTCATCCATCCCTATGACTACTACCCCATGCTGCTCATCCATGTAGGCACCAATGATACTGCTAGGAATGACCACAAGATGATGTAAAGTGACTACAGGGCTCTGTTAGTGCAGAACACAATGCCCCATAAATGTTGAAGTAGGCCAGGGAGGTTATGGCTAGGGACAGAAATTACACATAAACCAGCATAAGTGACTGGAAACGAGTTCAAATCTATAATGCAACAGAAGTTCAGTACACTTAAACTGCTTTCAAAATGGCTGAAACCGGTTTAAGATAAACCTGAATGGATGTGGCATGAGGCTTAAATGATTTAGGTTAAATCAGTTTATTGAACTTCTGTCCCAGATCCTCTCCAGATTCAAATTAGTCCCCCTAGTCCCCCAGGATCCCAGGGTGCTTTGCACCTCCCCTGAAAATTCTCCCTCCCCTCAGGGTGGGCAGGCTAGTTTTGGTCCTGGCTGTCTGCTCCAGCCTAGCAGGGAGGCATGCTTTAGAGCCCCCTGGCCTCTGGCCTGGGCAACTTCAAGCCTGTGGCTGCATTTCCAGAATCAAAAGTGAATGTCTCTTCACTTGCTTCTTGGTTCAGTCTACACAGCTTCAACTAATCTGCAAAAATTCAATCAATTCAGCCTTGGCCTTTTTGACTTTCTGTACTTAGCCTATATGGATTGCACCCCAGCACATCTGTCTGATTAAAAGATCAAGCAAAGCTTTATTGGCTAAACACACACACACACACACACACACACACCCACACCCACAAACACCAACACACACACACACACACACACACGCGCTCAGCTAAAGCAGCAATGCTACACATATTAAAGTAAATTTCACTGCTCTGCAACAACCTTAGGTTGTTGGAATAAGAGTTCTCAGTCAGCGGGCCATGCTGGGGCAAGGATCCCAAATCCTGTCTCTGCATTGATCCAGTGTTCTTGGGATGCAGTCCAAGCAGAGAAAGAGAGACAACTTGTGGTATTTCCATTGCCTTCTTTTATTCCCTGGTGTGACATCATTGTTGCTAAGCAGTTGCTACCCTATTTTATCTTTGTAAGCAGTTTTATCTCTCTAAACAGTATTTACAGCTGCAGCTGACACTGTGCTGGCTAATACACCACAAACCTGTTTTCTCTTTATTTCCCAAGGTTGGTTTCTTGTTGTTCCTTTACTAGGACTTTTTTTATTTGACTCGGTATTCTGCCAAGTCTACAGATCTAAGTGTAAAACTGTACATCAGCTATTTAAGCCAATCTGGGGTTACTCTTATTCATCCAGAGGATTCTGGGAGTTTTGGCACTCATATCAAGTAGCTACAACATACTTTCTGTTCTCTTCTCTGCAGGCTCGGAGTGCAAGAATGAGGGGGACAAGGGATGTTCTGCTTCATAGTTGTGGTCACAGAGAAGGTATGCATCTTATAGATTAATGCATGGCTGCACAGATGGTTTTGTCAGCAGGGATTTGGCTTCTTGGACCACAGGACTTTGTTCCAAGAAGAAGAATTGCTAGGAAGAGAAGGGATCCACCTGATGAAGAGAGGGAGGAGCATCTAGGTTAGCAGACAGGCTTGCTGTCCTATTGAGGGAGTTTAAACTAGGTTCTCTGAGGGATGGATACCAAAGCCCTGAAGTAAGTGGGGAAATGGGTGACCTGAAGGAAGCACAACCAGGAAGGGGCAAGAGAAGAGGCATTACTGAGAAAGTAGGGCAATCAGACAATTACCTCAGGTGTTTGTACATAAATGTCTAGCCTAGGAAACAAGCAGGAAGAACTGAAAGTCCTCACATAGTCATGGAACTATGACATGATTGGAAAAACAGTGGGATGGCTCACATGATGAGTACTGCCATGGATGGGTATAAACTGTTCAGGAAGAACAGATGGGGAGAAGATGAGGAGGAATTGCACTTTATGTAGAAGAGATGTATGACTGCTCAAAGCTCCAGTATGAAACTGGAGATAGGCCTGTTGAAAGTATCCAGGTAAAGGTTAGAGGAGAAAGCAACAAGGGTGATGCCATGGTGGCATTCTGCTGTAGACTATCAGACCAGGAGGATGCAGTGTATGAAGTTTTCTTCAGACAGCCAGTGTCACTTTCCCAATCACAGGCCCTGGGTCTCATGGAGGACTTCAATCACCCTGACATCTGCTGGGAGGTCAATATAGCAGTGCACAGGCAATCCAGAACATTTTTGGGAAGGGACGGGGGGAACTGGGGTGTGCTCTTCTTGACCTGCTGCTCACAAACAAGGAAGAATTGATGGGGAATGTAGCAGTGGATGGCAACATGGGCAGCAGCAATCAGAAGGATTGAGTTCCTGATCCTGAGGAAAGGCAGGAAGGAGAGCAGCAGAGTAAGGACCCTGGCCTTTGGGAAAGCAGATTGTGACTCACTCAGGGAACTGATGGTAGGACCCCCTGGGAGGCCAGTCTGAAGGGGAAAGGAGTCCAGGGGATATTTAAAAAAAAAAGAAACTTTACTAAGGGCACAGGAATGAAGCATCTCAATGTGCAGGAAGACTAGCAAGCATGGCAGAAGACCAGATTGGTTTAGCAGGAACTCTTCAGTGAACTAAAACACAACAGGGAAGCTTACAAGAAGTGAGAACTTGGACAAACGACTAGGGAGGAGTATAAGAGTATTGCTAGGGAATAGAGAGATGAAATTTGGAAGGTCAAAGTTAAATAGTAGTTGCAGCTAGCATGGGATGTGATGGGTAACATGAAGTGTTTCTAGAAGCATGATACCAACAACAGGAAGATCAGGGAAAACGTGGTTCCCTTACTGAATGGGGGAGGCAACCTAGTGACAGAGGAGGCAGAAAAGGCTAAAGTACTCAATCCCTTTTTTACCTCTGTCTTCACAGACAAGGTCAGCTCCCAGACTACTGCACAAGGCATCACAGTTTGGGGAGGAGGTGAGCAGCCAACAGTGGTGGTTAGGGACTATTTAGAAAGGGTGGATATATACAAGTCCATGGGGCCAAATGGGATGCACCCAAGGGTGCTGAGGGAGTTGGCTGATTTGATTGCTGAGTTATTGGCCATGATTTTTGAAAACTCATGGTGATCAGGAGAGGTCATGGATAATTGAACAGGGGCAAATATGATGACCATGTTTAAGAAAGGAAGGAGGATCTGGGGAACTACAGACCTACTCACCTCAGTCCCTGAAAAAATCATGGGGCAGGTTCTAAAGGAATACATTTACAAGCATTTTGAGGAGAATGTGATTAGAAACAGTCAGCCAGCATGGATTTAAGAAGGACAAATCATGTCTGACTGACATCATTGTAGATGTGGGGAGAGCAGTGGATGTGAAATGCCTTGCCATTAGCAAGGCTTTTGATACTGTTTCCCGCAACATTCTGGTGAGCAAGCTAAGGAAGTATGGGTTGGATGAATGCACTCACTGTAAGGTGGATAGAAAACTAACTAAATCATTCTGCTTAAAGGTTTGTAATCAATGGCTCAATGTCTAGTTGGCAGCCAGTACCAAGTGGGATGCCCTGGGGGGGTCAGTCCTGGGGCCTGTCTTGTTCAATATTTTTCAGTATTTTCATCAGTGATCTGGAACATAAGATGGAGTGCACCCTCAGCAAGTTTGCAGACGACACCATGCTGGGGGACTAGTAGACACACTAGGGAGTATGGCTAAGATTCATAGAGCCATAGACCATTTGGAGGATTGGTCCAAAAGAAATCTCATGAGGTTCAATAAGGAGATGTGCAGAGTCTTGCACTTAGGATGGGTCAATCCTATTGACCAGTACAAGCTGAGACTGACTGACTAAGCAGCAGCTCTGCAGAAAAGGACCTGGGGGGCTACAGTGGACAATAAGCTGAACTTGAACCATTGGCATGCCCTTGTTGCCAAGAAGGCTACCAGGATACTGGGCTGAATAAGGAGAAGCATTTACAGTAAATTGAGGGAAGTGATTTTTCACCTCTAACTGGCACTGGTGAGTCCACATCTGGAGTACTGTATCCAGATTAGGCCCTCTACTACAGAAAGGATGTGGAAAAATTGGAGAGTCCAGTATAAGGCAATGAAAATAGTTACAGGGACATGACTTTTGAGGAGAGGCTGTGGGAAGTGGGCTTATTTAGTCTGGAGAAGACAAAACTGAGAGGGGATTTAGTAACTGCCTTTGCGTCAGTCTTTCACCAGTCCCATGGGACAACCCTGCCCATTATGGGACAGGGAGGCTCGGGTGAGGGAGATTCCTTACCCTCCATCAATGCTGAACCCATGAAGGAACACCTTGAGAGGCTGGATACCTTCAAGTCAGCCAGCCCTGACAGTTTACACCTCAGGGTACTCAAGGAGCTAGCTAGCATCATAGCTCAGCCCCTGGCACAGATCTTTGAGAGCTCCTGACACAATGGTGAAGTGCCCAAAAATTGGAAGAAGGCCAAATGGTGCCTATCTTCAAGAAAAGGAGGAAAGTGTATCCAGAAAACTATAGGCCCATCAGCCTGACCTCTATCCTGGGGAAGGTCTTAGAAAAGATTATCAAAGAGGCCATTCTTAACTGACTGGCCCAGGGCACCATTGTGAAGGATAGCCAGCATGGGTTTGTTGTGGGTAGGTCTTGCTTGACCAATCTTATTTCCTTTTATGACCAGATGCCCTATCATCTGGACAAGGGAGAAGAGTTTGATGTGGTATATCTTGACTTTTAAAAAGCCTTCGATCTGGTATCCCATGATAACCTCTTAGCAAAACTGGCTAACTGTGACTTTGGCCTCAGCACGACCCACTGGCTGGGGAATTGGTGCTTTGGTAGGACCCAGAGGGTGGTGGTTGATGGAAGTCAATCGTCATGGTGCCCTGTGACCAGTGGGATCCCCCCGGGCTCTGTCCTTGGCCCTATACTATTTAACAGCTTCATTAATGATCCAGGCTGACCTTCACAACCTCAGGAAATGGGTGGATGAGAACCTGATGGTGTTTAACACTGAAAAATGCAAGGTTCTCCACCTTGGGAAGAAAAGCCTGCAGCATGCTTATAGGCTCGGCAGTGATACACTGGCTAGCACTATGGACAAAACAGACTTGGGGGTCATGATTGACCACAATGAACATGAGCCTTCAATGGGATGCTGCAGCTAGCAAAAGGTGGCAAGCAAAAGGCTGGCGTGCATCCATAGATGCTTCTCAAGCAAATCCTGGGACATCATTCTCCCCTTGTACTCGGCCTTGGTGAGGGGGCAGCTGGAGTATTGAGTCCAGTTTTGGGCTCCACAGTTCAAAATGGATGTGGAAATGCTTGAGAGGGTGAAGAGCAGAGGCACGTGCATGATCAGAAGTAAGGAAAACAGACCTTACAATGAGAGGCTGAGAGCTATGGGGCTCTTTATCCTGGAAAAGGACAGGCTAAGGGGTGATCTGGTGGCCACATATAAGTTTATCAGGGGTGCTCATCAGGATCTGGGAGAATGTCTGTTAACCAGAGCACCCCAAGGGATGACAAAGTCAAATGGTCACAAACTCCTGCATGACCATTTCTCGCTGAACATAAGGAAGAACTTCTTTACTGTTGGAGCCCCCAAGGTTTTGAATAGATCACCGCCAGAAGTGTTTCAAGCACCCATTTTTAATGCCTTCAAGTGACATTTTGATGTTTATCTTGCTGGGATCCTATGATCCCTGCTGACTTCCTGCCCCTGGGGCAGGGGGCTGGACCCAATGATCTTCCGAGGTCCCTTCTAGCCCTAATGTCTATGAAATCTATTAAACTACCTAAAGGTGGTTCCAAAGAGGGAGATAAACTGTTCTCAGTGGTGGTAGATGACAGAGCTACGAGTAATGGTCTCAAGTTGTAGCAAGGGAAGTTTAGATTGCATATTCGGAAAAACCTTCTCACTAGGAGGATAGTAAAACACTGGAACAGGTTACCCAGAGAGGTTATCCTTGGAGGTTTTTAAGACCTGGCTAGACAAATCCTTGGCTGGGATGATATAGTTGGGGATGGTCCTGCTTTTAGTTGTGGGTTGGACTAGATGAGCTCCTGACATCCCTTCCAACATTAATTTTCTAAGATTCTAGTTGCAGGTTTTTAGGTATATTCTCAGGATGCATATCCTCTGGGAAGTAAATCCAGCATGGACTAAATATAGCCATGGTATTTATGACACATTATAACCTGCCTAACATATGATACCCCAGGTAAACTCTCTATCATATTCCAGCTATAGTCTTATCACCAGGTGTACATTCCCCTCCCCTGCCGCCACCCACCACTGTCTCTCAGTCAATGATTGCCTCAATTTGCATTTTCACAGGCTGGCATTCTTGCATACTGATCTCTGACTTATATTCTATTCCATCCAGGAAGACCAGAGACCAACTACAGATGCTTCCTCAGCCTGACAAAGGGTGTTTGTACCTGAAAGCTTGCAAAGAATTTGTCCAATTATTTAATTTGGTCTAATGAAAGATATTGGATTTACCCAAAGAACCTTGCCTGCCTATGTCCTTAGACCAACATGGCTGCAACCTATACCCCTATCATCTGTGTAACACTTTCTTCTGTGAGCCTAGGGCCAAGACTCCTTGGTTTAACTATCTGAGCCCTGTGACTAATGCAAGCTCCACAGATTCTTCAGCATTTTTCAAAGTTCTACCTTCTGGGCATTCTAGCCTTCAGGGCAGCTCCTTAGGGAAATTCTCTATAGTGAAGCAAGCTGACACACACTTTACAGGAAGTTAAAAACACATCACCCTTCACTTTATTCATCCTAAGTGATTAGCCTTATGTGAGATACAATAATTTTTTATGTTATTTCTAATGATAGCTCAATATGGGGGCATCCAGACAAGCCCACATGTGCTTCTTGCAGTGTCTCAAACCCCTTTGAGCACAGGGGCAAAATTAGACCCCTGGATATCCAGGGGTCAAAAAAACCTGCACAGGAAAAAAGCAGGGCAGGCCCTGAGGCAACCAGAGGCTGGGTCCTCCATAGAGACACTTTGGCTGCCAGAGCCTCTCTATGGTTAGCCCTCACCCTGGTGGTGAAGTATGCATGGGCAGGCAGTATGCCAGCAGCAGGTAGCTGGACCGGGGGACGTGGGGGGGGGGGGGGGCCCCTGCCAGCCCCGCCCACTCTCTCAGCCCCGTGATCCCTTCTCGGGCATGGAATGTGGGCATGGCAGCACTGAGAGTAGGGGCTATGCCCTGTATCTGCTTGCCCCCTTCCACCCAGAGCAAACCATACCTGCCTTGCACCTGTCCCCATCCCGGCTGGGCAAGCAGCAGCAGGATGCAGTCCCCACTCCCAGCACTGCTGTGCCCGCATCCTGCACCCCCCATTGCCCCTGTCCCTGAGTCCTGCACCCCCCTACCCCAGCTGGGCAGCTTATCCCAGCCCCAACCCCAAACCCTCCCTTGCTGTGGGGGCACTGATCTGCCCTCCCCATGCACCCCTTCCCTCCTCCCTCTGCCCACCACAACAGACTCCATAGATTTAATAAATTTTATACACATTCGGGCTGGAAGGGACCTCAGAAGATCATTGAGTCCAGCCCCCTGCCCCAGGGGCAGGAAGTCAGCTGGGGTCATAGGATCCCAGCAAGATAAACATCCAAATTTCTCTTGAAGGTGTTCAAAGTAGGTGCTTGAACCACCTCTGATGGCAGGCTATTCCAGACCTTGTGGGCTTGGGCAGTAAAGAAGTTCTTTGTTATGTCCTGCCTGAAATGGTCTTGGAGGAGTTTATAACCATTCAACCTTGTCATCCCTTGAGGCACTTTGGTGAACAAATATTCCCCCAAATCCTGGTGAACACCCCTTATAAACTTATAGGTGGCCATCAGATCCTCCCTGAACCTGCACTTTTCCAGGCTGAAAAGTCCCATAGCTCTCAGCCTCTCGTTGTAAGGTCTGTTTTCCTGACCTCTGATCATGTGCATGGCTCTTCAGTGGACTTAGCACCTGGAGGCAGCTGTGTCCAGTGTCCTCGAGGACTGCTGCCTGTTTATTCTATGGCCGAAGCTCTGAATCAGTCAAATCTTTTCTGGATTGATTTGGAGGCTTCTGATTCAATTTGAACCTTTAATGGGTCTCTAGATTCAATTCAGATTTGGAGATTCAGCCACTGAATTGGGCCGA
>NW_005841848.1:4520441-4525112 GCF_000455745.1 Alligator sinensis | reverse complement strand
GCTGATCGAATCAGCTACTGAAGCTTCATATTAATGTGCCCTCTAATGTGAGGTATTAGCTAAATGCGCATTAGGCTTACCTAATGCACAGTAGCAAAAACCATGATTTTAGTGATGCATAATGTGCACTAGCCTAATTTTACTTTGCATTAGCATATTAGTATGGTTAGTGCTGTGACACACTAATGCATAGTAAATTAGGCTATTGCTGCACATTAAAGTGCACTTAGAGATGCACCCTGTATTCTCTTTATCCATAAAACTAATTACTTGTTAAAGAAAGGGAGCAAGTTGATTTGTCATGATTTGCTCTTCACAAATCCATGTTGCCTGCTAGTGATCATTGATTCATTCTCTAGATATTAACAAATTTAAGATTTGAAGTGATCCTATAGAACAAAGCTCAGCTCTGCAGCATGCAGATTCATCTTTCATGCCTGTTCTCTGCCAGCAAGTGAGACAGGAGAGGAGAGGAGGAATCTGCTTACTGTGGAGCCAGGCTCCCTGCATAGCTTCTCACTGCATTGCAGTACAGAAACAGTTCTGGGGCTGCTCCTGCAACCACTAGAACAACCTTTTATCACAATGCAACATGATTTAATATAAAATGCCTGAGGGGCCTGATCCTTCCTTCTGCAGAGCATCCCCCCCAGCCGCCACCCACCCAGCTGCTGGATGTGCCATGGTGACCTGTTCTGGGGCTCTCCTGAAAACCTAGAGCTGGGCATGGGGAAGGATCCATGGTGGCAGGGGTTGGGGGCTCACCCATGCCTGGCAGCTATTCAAGGGTGGCCTGACTGGTCAACTTTAGGAGGCACACGAGAGTACCCCCAACCTGATGGCCTCAGCCAATGCAGGCAGTCTCTGTGCCCCACAGCAAAGACAAAATGTCTGTTCTGTTCATTCCTGACCCAACCTAGAGTGCTTAGAGTACAGCATGAAGTTTAGATCACTTCTGCCTCTGGCTTTTGTAGTTAGCTTTTAAGTGCCTTTATGACTGTTTAAAGGTAACCTGTCGCTGCTCACCACCCCGCCCCTCTTGCCGCTGACACTGCTGGCAGCATTTGCAGGTGGTCCCCAATTGCTGCTGGCCACTGCTGCCAGTGGTATCTGCAGGTGGTCATTGGTCACCGGTTGGCACTCGCCCCCTGCCCCCTCTGCTGACAGAATTGTAACCACCTGCAGGAGCTCACTGCTGGCTGCCATCATGCTCCCATCACTGACAGCATCATCGCCACCTGCAGGAGCTCGCCATGCCCCCCAGCCTCCTGGGGCACGTGGTGTTCATGTTAGCAAGACAGAGATGGTTCTGAAAGATGTCTTTACAGGAAAAAATTTCACATTTTGAAATTAAACCTAGGTCTACAGAGAAAGATGAACAACTTAAGGCAGGTATAGGTGTAGTAGAAATTCTTGCTTTAAAGGCCTCTTTAGATTACTATGGCAGGAGACCCAATCAATCAGTGAACTTGAGGATGAGGCTATGAAACCAAAGTTAAATATCCAAACTAGAGGCAAGAGAGTGGTGCTTCTCAGTAGAGAAATTAGGTTTCCTAATGTTGTGCAATAATCACCACAGAAACTGTTCTGTCATCTCTGTTGTATATTTTTTTACCGTTATCTCAACTTTATTTTAATTGATGTAGACCAACCTCCTATTTCAGTTAATTTGAAGAATACAAAATGGAAAAATTGTTTTAATAAATCAGTAGACTTAAATGTGGAAAACAACTATGTGGTCTTGAAACACACATTTTTAAATGAATGTACTTAAATTAAATGTATTCACTGATGAAGAAGAAAAAGATGTTGTCTTTCTGACACTGTATAATCCCTGGAGGGTATAAGATAAGACAGACTATTTGAAAGATACAAAAGTAAGTAACATTTGCTACACTGAATGCTAAGTATTTGTCAAATCAAACTACCAGTCAAACATTTATATAATGTAGGGATAAAAGATTTTAGGTAAAAGTTATTTTTTAAAAGTAGTGTTTATTTACTATCTTAAAAACTTTTTTTTCTAATTCCTAAATATTACTAAAGAAGGCAAGTAAGGAGCTTTGGTTCCCTTATTAAAAATAAAGGAAATATTTAATCAAGGCAAAGGGTAACAAATTCAGAGCTAACAGGAAATACTTTTACACACACACACACACACACACACACACACACACACACACACAGAGAGAGAGATAAGGGCTGTGCGAAGCTTCGGTCCCTGATTCAATTCAGCAGAGATTTTGCCTAATTTGTTGCCTGAATCTCCAAATCTGAGTCGAATCAGGTGACCCTTTAATTCTCTTAATCAAATTAGAACCCTCTGAATAGATTCAGAGATATTAAAAAAGATTCGATGATTTGGACATAGACACAGCTTTTTGTTTGTATGGTTTTTCTACATACCTCAAAGTACCAGGTGGTTCATGAATGCTGAGATGCTGGAGTGGATGTAGCATCCCACAGAAGCGTAGGGGTGCATCCCCAGCATGCTTGGCAGTGGACCCAGAAGTGAACCATAAGCACTTCTGGTCCACTTCAGAGTCCACTGGGAAGTGCGCAGGGACTCCCAACCCTGTCCCCTGGCTCAGTGACTGGTACCTCCTAGGTCTGGGGGGGGGGCACCTGGGGTCCCCCCATGGCCAATTGCTGAGTTGGAGGGGTGCAGCTGGGGTCCCCTGTGCACTTTGTGGCAGACCTGCAAGTGGACCAGAAGTACTTCTGGTGCACTTCTGGGTTACCCGCTGACCACGCGCCCAGCCCCCACATCATGCTCCTGTGGGATGCTGCATCTGCCCCACCATCGCAGCATTCATGAGCCATGCCTGGTACCTTGAGGTATGTTGAAAAAACATTTAAAGCTGTGTCTATGGCTGAAACGCTGATTCTCTGAATCAGTATTAAATCTTTAGTTTTGGATTTGGCCCAGTCGAATTGGGACAGTGATCCAAATTAGTGAATTGAATCACTGTGCCCAATTCTGGCTGAATCTGAATCAAATATGACCTGTTTCACACACCCCTAATATAGATATAGATAGACATAGAGACAGTAGGAACTTGTCTCAGAATGTTGTTGAAGAGAAGAATTCACCAAGATTCAAAGGAGGATTGGATATTTATACTGAGAGCAAGAATTCCAGTTATAAACTGTAATGCTAACTAAAAACTTTAGAATGATGACAAAACCTTCTGTTTCAGGATTGAAAGTGATCTTTATTTTTTAGGGATTAGGACAAAATCTTCATGGAACACAGATGACAGCACAGCTGGAAGTTTTCTTGTAGGTTCCTCAGAAGCATCTGATGCTGGCCACTCTTGGAGATAGGAGATTAGACTAGAAAGGCACAGGTGTGATACATTATGAGAATTCCTGTTTTTCTATCTTAGCTAAAAGTCAGATATTAAAAATAAAAGCCTCTCAAGGTCTTCCCAGATCCTGGACTTCTGTTCTGAGCTTCTCTGTGCTCTAACAAAAGGATTGAAATGAGGGCTGTGTGAAACAGCACTGTTCCATTTTGACTTTCATTTTGACAAAACAATGTTTTGTTTCAAGTTTCATTTTGTTTTGAAGCCACTGTTGTATTTCATTTCATTGAAATGGTTTCACTTTTTCAATGCTGTTTCAATGTTTCACCCATAGGTTATAATGGGAAAACATAAAACTGCCTATACCTTTGTCATTTCTTGCCTGATTTGGATTAAACTTGCAGGGATGGTAGCCACTGATGAGACCACAAAACCTGCCAAGCTTCAAGGAGATAGGTGCAGGGGTTTCTGGGAAACTGCATCTCAGGCTGCTGACAAGCAAAATTCGTGACATGGGTGACACAGTGTGTGTTAAGGCATGCCCTCACTGGTGCTGGGGCCTCTACATGGCATGGTAGTGTGCCCCCAGTGAGGCCGCCTCCTCCCTTACAGCCTTGGCCTGGTCCACCACTTTAAATTGTTGAGCCCCAGCTCAAGTCTGGGATCGTGCCCGGTATGCAAAAGCCAATAAAGATACCAGGGGTGAAAGTATAAAGATTTATTGCTAGCAATACAAGGTGCAAGCGGAATAATTTCACGTAACAAGCACACAGATTCTTAATTCTAAGCATCTTTTATACAGGAGTATTGGACCTTCATAAGCATTCTTGTTTGCTAATTGGTTATAAGGGAGTGACGCAAGGAGTTCTTTACTGAGCATGTCTCTATACCTGTGTTTTAGCTATGTATCTCATTTCCATACATGTATGTTTCATTAGCATACTTTCTCCCCACCCAGGGGTGTGATTCTCAATATTCAAATCAGCTCTTTGCCCTAGTCCTCTGATTCTGCTTTTGTTTTCAAGCCTCCTTTATCTAAGACTGTCTTCTCCTTATCATTGCAATTGAGCATTAGTTACAGAACAGAGACTTTTGCTTGGGCTATGTGTAGTGGTTTCTAGGTCAAACCTAACACAGCTAGTAAGTCTGCTGGGGTTGGGGGAGTGGGGAGGGAAAGGGCATGTGGGAGGGAAGGATTGGGCTGGGGCTGGGACAAGATACCCAGCTGGGGCAGGGGAAGGTGTGTTACTCAAGGAGGGAGGCGGAGGTGTGTGGGATGCAGGTGCAACAGTGCTGGGAGTAGGGGCTCTGCCCTGCTGCTGCTTGCCTAGTCCGGGGGGGGGGGGGCGGGGGGCGGGCGGGG
>NW_005841848.1:4468044-4517002 GCF_000455745.1 Alligator sinensis | reverse complement strand
CCGGGACTGTAACTTAGGGGGTAACGGCAGCCCCTGCTGCTCCTGCAGGGTCTGACACAACAATGATCATGCACACAACCCCTCTAACCAACCCTGGGATGGTGGGAGAAGTGGAAGGAATGAGCTGGGCTGCAAAATGTAGCTCAGTCTGTGCATCTGCCTGCCCTTTCAGAGCATGCTGCTGGGAGAGTTGTTGGGCAGGGGAAGAGGAGGTTTCCATCACACGGGCTCCACAGGGGCAGGGGACATGGGGGAAGATGGCAGAAGTAGTCTCCATAGGAGAAGCTGCAGGTGCCACTGAAGCAGCTGGGGTAGGCGCAGGGTGCCAGTTGGGGTTGGAAAGCATTTACCTCTTCACACAGGGAGAGCTTGCCACACACTTCCATTGCTCTCACAACATAGTAGTATGTCTCAGCACATCCTTTGGGTATTACTGGTTTACAGGGTGTATATCTACCCTGCCTTCTTCCTTCCCCACAGCCGTGGGTTTCTGGCTGGCTACATTTTTGTGACTTAAATACAGGTGCACATCCATAATGGGCACATGTACATAGTCATATATGTGCCTAGCCAGTTCAAAGCCTAGTGCTCATACTCAGTCTGCCTGTGCACACTCACCTATCTACATGGCATGGGTCATAGTATCACTACTGGTGTACAAGTTCTACAAATGCCACTTACATTGTTAGAAAGCTGCCATGTCGACTAGCAGAATTCAACCCTGTGTCTTCTTAATTGATAATTTCTTGGCACCCACCTGAAGCTCCATTTCTGTCTACACTAAGGACTGTACAATTATAGAAGTTTGCAGTGATCTGAGTTTGCGTTCCACACCCCTCGAAGTTCCCTTAGAGGTAGGTCTCTTCTGGAAGGCACTTTGAAGGAGGTTGTGGGGGCAGGTGGCTGAGCTCCTCCTCCTGTTGTGCCTCTGCCTGGTAAGGAGGGGGATAAGGCAGGATCCCCACCCTCACCCCAGAATTGGCAGGGGTAGTGCAGTGTGGGATCATTTTGACATGGCAAATGATTCCAGTTATGCTACCTGCCAGCACTGCCAAAAGCAGATGAGCCAGGGCAAGGATGAGAAACACTTCACCACCACAGCAATGCTGCTTCATCTCAGGAGGCAGCACCCCCTTGCCCTTGTTCCTTCTCAGCCTGGCACCAGTGGGAGCATACCCAAAAAGAAGTCCCCCTCTCTCTCCTAAGCCCCCATCCCCAAGAAGCAGAGGCAGGCCACCCTGGACCAGTGGCGGAAAGGCACAGACAAAGGGGAGTGCATTCCCAACGCGAGCGAGATCACCTAGAGCATTGGGGAGATGCTTGCTCTGGATGGCCAGACCTTCTCCTTTGTTGAGCATCCAGGGTTCAGGTGGCTTATGGTGCTCGTGGCCCCATCCTACTGTTGAGCCCCAGCTCAAGTCTGGGATCGTGCCCGGTATGCAAAAGCCAATAAAGATACCAGGGGTGAAAGTATAAAGATTTATTGCTAGCAATACAAGGTGCAAGCGGAATAATTTCACGTAACAAGCACACAGAGTCTTAATTATGAGCATCTTTTATACAGGAGGATTGGACCTTTATAAGCATTCTTGTTTGCTAATTGGTTATAAGGGAGTGACGCAAGGAGTTCTTTACTGAGCATGTCTCTATACCTGTGTTTTAGCTATGTATCTCATTTCCATACATGTATGTTTCATTAGCATACTTTCTCCCCACCTAGGGGTGTGAATCTTAATATTTAAATCAGTTCTTTGCCCTAGTCCACTAATTCTGTTTTTGTTTTCAAGCCTCCTTTATCTAAGACTGTCTTCTCCTTATCATTGCAGTTGGGCATTAGTTACAGAACAGAGACTTTTGCTTGGGCTATGTGTAGTGGTTTCTAGGTCAAACCTGACAAAATGACAACAGGTAATAACTTACTAAGCAGCACAGTAGCACTAGCAGTATCTCAGGCAGCCAAAATGTCACAGACTACAGCTTTTCTTTCCTTTTCTGAAGGAGCTTCCTCTCCAGCAGCTGCCAGAGACCTCTCCCTGCCAGCCCTAGCCCTGGGGCTTAGATGTGTCCATGGCCCCACATTCTTCCAGTCAGGTGCTAAGGGTGTTGGTCTAAGGACATGGCACTGGCAGACAAGGTCCTTTCCTTTGGCTCAGTCTAATCTGGTATGTTTTAGCAGACCAATTGAATAGTTAGTTACAGAAATATATCTTAGCAAGCTTTCAGGTTGAAAAACCCTTTGTCAGGCTGAGGAAGTACCTGCAGTTGGTATGTGTGTGTGTGCTGTTCCTGGATGGAAGGAATAGTAAACAATCCAGGGGCTGTAGGGAAAAGTGTAGAAGTACCTGGGGAGTCAGATGTCTGACAGGTTGTAGTGTGTCAGAATTCTACTGTCTATATTGAGTCCATGACTTTCTGTACCTAGGAGGCTGATGAGGTGAAGTTCCTCCCGATACTCCAGTGGAAATAGGCTGCCACCTTCCTGCATTTTGAAATGAGCTTGCTGGTGGTGCTGGCACTGTCACCGGCAGCCTTGTCCCCCTCCAGGGCATCCCTGACAATGAGATGGAACTTGTGTACCACACAGTGGATGCCAACAAAGTTGGCACCACCTTGACCACATTGGCCCCATTGTCAGTGACCATGAACCTACGGGTGAGCTTGCCCTGCCCAACGAGTCACCCCTGCACCAAGCAGTTCATAGCCCCCATGATTTTGGTCACCATGTGTGACTCACCCTCCACCTCAACTTGAAGGAAAGCCCACCGACAGCCTGACTGATTACACCAGTACCCTATGAGGAAGAGGTAGATGTGATCTCCACCCTGGCTGCTCCAAATGCCCAAGGTGAAGTGTAAGGCCACATGCAGACCTGCCTTGTGCAGTTCCTCCCTCAAGTACTCCCTGCATGCCTCATACAGGGAGGTCTGCTGAAGGTGGTGCATGTGGGTATTTGGGAGGATGGGGCCACAAGTGCCATGAGCCACCTGAACCCTGGCCACACAGCTAAGGAATAGGGCTGCCCATCCATAACAAGCATCTCCCCAATGCACTAGGTGATCTTGCTCACCCTTGCAACATGCCCCATTTTCTGTCCACCTTTCCTCCATTGTTCCAGGGTGGCCTGCCTGTGCTTTGGGGGGATGGGGGCTTTGGAGTGAGAGGGGGATTTCCATTTGGGCAGGCTCCTGCTGGTGCCAGGCTGAGGAGGAGCAAGGGCAAGGGGGTGGTGCCTGCAGAGATGCATCAGTATCCCTGTGGTGCTCATGTGTTTTGTTCTCTTTCCTCGACTGGTTTTGGCTCAGCAGTGCAGGCAGATAGCATGTGTGAGATCATCTGCCAGCTCAAATGATCCCAGACCACACTACCCACTTGCTTCTGGGGTGCAGGTACATGTGTGGATGCTGCTGCACTTTCCCTCTCCTCAGCAGGCAGAGGCACAGCAATAGAAGCAGACTCAGGTGAACCGCTTGCCACCACAACCCCTACCTCAGCCTCCTCTGTAGTGCCTTCTGGGGAAAGAGACCTGGCTCTAGGGGAAACCTGAGGGGTGTGGAGCACAAACTCGTCTGATTCCCCCTCCTTCCCCAGAATTTCTTTGCTATGGTACTCAGATCCAGATCCAGATCCGGCTCCATCTCTTCCTCTGGCACTGGGTAGTGAAGTGGGGGTGGAGGAGACTGTCATGCAGGTGCTGGTTCTTCTGCTTGTTGTTCTGGTGATGGTGGGGGGAGGGGATTATGGCTGGTGCTCTTAGAGGAGAAGCAGTCTCAGGCACAGGCAGTGGCACTGGCACTGCTCCCCTCTCCTTGCTGCCTGTGGAAGCCTCATCTCTGCTAGTTGGAAGAGAGACGCTGCCTCTCAGTTTCGGGGGAGCAGGGGGAAGACTTACATCTCTCCCTCTACCCCCTCTTCCATCCCTCCCTGAAGGAGGCTTGCATTTGCCTTTCCACCATGCTTTATGGTGTTTCATAGTGTGTTACTTTTATACAAATATGTAAATGTGTCCACATTCCTATATAAATTCTGTAAGGTGTGTAGTGTACGCCACAAGGTAAATGTATCCGTGTTCCTATATAAATGATCTAAGGTGTGTAGTCTTCTATGCTACAAGGTATAAATGTATCAAAATAAAAAAAAAATGCATCTCCTTTCCTATATAAATTAAATTCTATACTGTAATATCCCAGGATTATAATTATAAAATTTAAAAGAATAAATCAATGAATATAATAATAAAATAAAAGCATCTAGAAGAAAGAAAAAAGGTATTCTGGATTCCCTCTTTCTAGGCTAGACTAGCAAGTAGGAAATCATTCAGATCAATGCTAGTAGTAGCCTTCATTGTCTAACACTCCTGAGCTGCTGGAAGATAGCTCAATAACTGTCAGACCCCAAGGCAGAAAGCAGGCCAGTTCAAACAATGCTGCCTTTTATGCTGTTTTTCCATCCCTCCCCCAGAGCACTGGGATTGGAAGGGACCTCAGGGAAGGATCAGTCATTGGCCAGCTACACAGTCAATATGAGAGCAGTCCTTCCCCCCTCTTCCCCCTCCCTCTCCTTACTTTCTGTTTCTGTGCAGGCAAGCCCTGCTTGAGCTAAAACAAAAAACTTTCAAAATGTTGCGACTACCCTCATTTCATTTCAGGGCTGTTTCGAAGCCCTCCATTTCATTTTGATTTCACTGTTTCAAGCTTGAAACAAGTCAAAACAGCATTGAAACAAAACAGCTGGCAAAATTTCACACAGCCCTAACTGAAACTATCAGGGATAAAGGCTGTCAGAGGCATCTTAGTCTATTAACTCCATGCTTGGACCTAGAAGAAGCCTAGAAAGAAAACAGCAAAATCTGTTGAGCCAATTATAGAGCCTTCTTCATGGAATGATCTGGATGAGCAGTTGTCTGGATCAGTGACAGGCCAGGCCAGGGCTACAAAACCCTCACAAAAAGGATGTATGTGCCAGAGCCCTCTTTACTACACTTATTCATGTTTTTACTTGACCCTTCTTGTCAGCAATAATGCCAACATTGAAACCTAATGGGCCATCATCTAATTATATTATTTTGGAAGTTAAGATGTTTAGCTTAAGCACCTGGCTTAGTTATGACAAAATGTAGACAAAGATTTTAAAGTATGCCAATTTTAAGCCCACTAGCCATGTCTACAGGAGCAGTGGTTAAGTACTAAATGACTGCACAGTAACTGGTATTACTGCACAGTAGTGTCACCGCACAGTTTTTTCTAATGCTACTGTGCAATAGCAATGAGCTACTGCACAGTTAGTGCCCCGCGGTGCTACACACAATAGCATCTCATATAGATGCAGTCACTAAAATCAGTATAAGATTCCCATCAATTTCAGTAGACTTAGATCAAAAACGTAACAGTTTGTTTTGACATTTTCTGAAAGAAACATTTTGACTTTTCATTTTCAAACAAGTTCTCATTTAGTTACATAGCTTGATTTAGCTTATGGAATTGATATAGAACATCTGAAAACAAACAATTTTCCTGAGGTTTTTTTTTTTATTGTTTTGAGTCAAACCAAACAGTTTGCTTTACTGGAGCCAAAGCATTTGGAACCTATATTTCTGTAAGAGAAATGAAACAATTTCCATTTGTTTTGACTGCATTTTTCTTTTGACTTTTTAAAGCCAGCCACTAAACCAAAACATCTATTTGTACACCTCACATATCTTATTTCTAACCACTAGTGTAATGAAGAAGGGTGACTGGGGCATGAGCCCTGGGTACAAACCAGGGCGGTGGGGAGGGGGCAAAATAGCAGCAGTCATACAGGCAGCCTGGCCACCTCTGTATGGCAGCAGCTCAGTCATTGATGCTGAACACCTTCCACCCAGACTGCTCAAATGTCCAGTTACACTTCTGTTTCTGATCACAGATTGCAAAGATTTATTGCTAGGACTTATCCAAAGCTTGATTTTTATTTAACCTATTATATCACTATTATTTCAGCAGTTAAAAATACCAAGTGTTTTATCTGGAGAAAAGACCACATGTACTATCACTTTTGGTTGTATTCCTTTTTTGAGTTCTCTTTTTGCCCATAATACTCATTCTTCAATGGATTTATACACTAGATTTATGAAAGTACAGATCCAATATATGTATCCAGTGCCATTCATTTGTCTGCATGTGTTAAAAAATGGATGTAGCACTTTCCACTTAATTTTCTACTCCCCATTTTGGAGACTTGTACATCAGAATATGGTGGCCATTTATAAAAGGTCAGTGAAAAGAAAATGTGCACAATGGAATAATCATTATCTCTTTACTAGGACTTCTGGGTCTTTTATTGTCTCCTTCCATCTGTCTGTCTGTCCTTCTTCCTAAACCTTACAACATAGGGCAATATATGATTGCAGCTCCTTCAGTAACAACCTAAGATTATCAAGGTCAGTGTCAGTTCTTACTTGATCCCAGTAGGCTTTAGATTATGACATATTTGTCATATCCTGTCAAAGGTTGGCAAAAATATATATTATTGATTAAAAGTGCTTTGTTGTATCATAGACTCATTAACAGACCAAAATGAATGAAATATTTTAGATGAAGAATACTTTAAAAGCCCCCAAATAGTTTTTTTAAAATCCTCAGTAATAAAAAAGGCTATATTCTAATTCTAGATACGCTGCAACTTGGAATTTCCTTTGTCAATGTTCCTGAAACAAATATCAATCTGTTTCCTAAACCATCTCTTCTCCCTTTCTTACTCTGTTCTTTCAAGCTGAAGGAAAGTCACAATAAGCCAATTAGCTATAAACAAGACTGGTATTTTAAGTGACTGCTTTTTACAGTTAACTAGTTATGACAATGTTAAATATCACAAACAAAAGAACATACTCAAAGTGTCCTTGGCAATGGGAAACCAAAAGCATAAAGTAGAATTCATTATCTTTCTCCTGGGCCTAGCAATGTTAATATATCTGTCAATCATCTTAAAGCTATGACTATTGTACAACCTCTCTGGGTGAATTTTTAATTTATGTGCAATTACATTACAGATGTACTTTCCATATCTTACATCAATATGGTACTAATATCTCCCAAGATTTTTTGCATCTCATAGAAAGATACTAAATGTGTTATAATTTAACAGTTTTGTTTGTCTTGAGGTCACACTGATTGCCATATCCCCCTAGGGAAAAACTAATACTGTACAATTTCTAAGTGAATACTGTATAATTTCTAAGTGAATTAGAATAAATAAAAAAATCCAAAGTGTATCCTACAAACTGACCTTTCCTGATTCATTATAATGTGAGATAGTTGTCATTAAATACTACAGTACAAAATTATATTTTTCTTACCTAAAGGATAAATGCATTTAGCACAAAAAAAATAATTAGCTTTCTTGTGTGGATCATAAAAATAATGACTATAAAATATAGTATCTGGAGATATTTTTTCCAATAAAAATATTACATTTAAAGGGGCATGGCTTTATAAATAAGATGTATAAAACTAACAAGATTTGTTATAATAATGTTGGCATGGTGTGAATACATTTCTTGCTTGGAAGAGTGTGAGTTTTAATATTTATCTTCTTTTGGATGTTAGCTTTCATAGATTAATAAAAATTCGGGGCTGGAAGGGATGTCATGAGATCATCAGCTCCAGCCCCCCCTGCTCTTAGACAGGAAAGACTCTGGGCAAGGTGTGCATCGTCATCTTTTGAAAATCTCCAGGGTAGGTGACTGTACCACCACTGGGGGGAGTGTGTTCCAGATTCTGGACACTCACTTCATACTCTGGACACATTTCTTCATTAGTCATCAATTTTTTGGCATTTTTTTACCATTAGTCAGTGTCCTAGTTTAGATAACAAATATGGATCTGGGTGCTTTCCCTTCTTCTGCTGCTATAACCCATGTTAACTAAAATTATTTTAAGTGCTATTGTAGATCCTAGGCAAACTGTCCCCAACCCTGCCCTCTCTCTATCATTGTCTGTCTCTCCACTTTATACATTCCACTGGTTTCTTGCCCATCAAGAGAAAAGCAAACTATTATTTCTTTCTTTGTAAAGATAGGGCTGACTAATAAACTGGAGATCCAACATATTGTTGTGTTCTGTCCCTAGGTGAAGGGAGGGGAAACTGGGGTCTATTCTTCAATTGTGTTTTGCATTCTACTTTCAATGAACTGTGAACTTAAAGCAGCTAAAGACTGTCCCTGAATAATGCCCCTCTGTGGTGGGGCACAAGGCAGCTCCAGTATCTACTGTACCGGAACCCCCATCCTGAGAGGGAAATGTTTGCTGGAAAATGGCAAGCATCTGTCAAGGGCAGAGATAAGAGGTATTTACTGGATAAGAAGGTGATGTGAAAGGTATATGGTAGTGTAAGGCTGCACAGGCATAAGTTCCTAATAGGAGCATATACACTTATGCCAATATTTTTTTTTTATTTCATGGGATTTCATAGATTTCATAGACATTAGGGCTAGAAGGGACCTCAGAAGATCATTGAATCCAGCCACCTGCCCCAGGAGCAGGAAGTCAGCTGGGGTCAAAGGATCCCAGCAAGATAAATGTCTAAATGTCTCTTAAAGAAGTCCAGAGTAGGTGCTTGTACCACCTCTGGTAGCAGTCTGTTCCAGGCCTTGGGGGCTCAGACTGTAAAGAAGTTCTTCCTTATGTCCAGCCTGAAACAGTCTTGGAGGAATTTGTGACTGTTTGATCTTGTCATCCCTTGGGGCGCTCTGGTGAACAGGCATTCCCCCAGATCCTGATGCACACCCCTGATGTACTTATAGGTAGCCACTAGGTCCCCCCGTCCCCCACCTGTGCTTTTCCAGGCTGAAGAGTCCCATGGCTCTCAGCCTCTCATCATAAGGCCTGTTTTCCTGCCCTCTGATCATGCACATGGCTCTCCTTTGGACTCTCTCAAGTTTTTCCACATCCTTTTTAAATTATGGAGCCCAGAATTGGATGCAGTACTCCAGCTGCGGCCTCAGCAATGCTGAGTACAACGGGAGGATGGCATCTTGGGATTTGCTAGAGAAGCATCTGTGGATGCAAGTCATAGTTTTGTTTACTTTACCAGCTGCAGCATCACATTGGTGGTTCATATTCATCTTGTGGTCAATCATGACCCCCAAGTCCCTTTCAGCTTTGGTGCTAGCAAGCGTGCTGCGGGTTTTTCTTTCCAAGGATATATTTCTGGAAATGGAATAAACAGAACCATGGCATATCATTGAATTAGACAGCTGTTATTACAATGGGAGACCATGGCTTCTCTATCAAAGATAGTAAAAACCTTGAAGGTATGGGCATTCTTACTTTATATTAGATGTCCTAGATGAATAGGTAGTGCCACTGAGTGCTTTTTTGGCCAAATGCCATCCTCTGAAATGTGGCTATGGATGATAATAATAGTCATCAATGGAACATGATAAATACAAGAAGATTTTTGATACTAGATGTATGTCCTTTTGAAAAGAAAATAGCCAGTTTCTCTGAAGGAAAGGAGGAAAGCACACAGATTCAGTGGGTATTGAAAAGTGAAAGATTCAAGAATTGAGATGGTTACTTGGAAAAATGTAAGCACCATTCACAAAAGATTACAAGCATTGTGTTGCTGTGAGATTATGACACAACTCTCAGTTCAAAGCATGGAATTGGAATGCTGTCCAAGAGAGGAGTCATGGTTCAACTTGGGAAATAAGGTAGAATTCACTTTTTGTTCAGCATTTTATTGAAACCAGTCTAGCAAGCAGTGTGTATTGTGTGCATGCTCTTCAGATATTTGAAGGAATGTATATGCTCAGTGAAGAGACAAATGTTCTATATGCTGAATGTAATATACTTTAAGCAGAGATAAGTGTATTTTGAACTTTGGTCCAGTTGCAGCTAATCTAATAGTACCAGTTAGAAATACCTTCTTGCTATTTCTGCAGGGGGGAGAAAAAGCAGCTAATTCTATGGGAATACTAGTTTGGCCATTTTTTGGTTCCTACTTTCTATTCTGTGTGTATATAGTGCCTAGTACAAATGGAGTCCTGATCCAGGATGGGAACTCCCAGATGCTACTGTAATGTAAATAATGAATAATAAAAATAGTAACAACCTCTGTTTAGCATTTAAAGGAACATTGTGTCTCGGTATCTCACAGTGGGGACTACTTTTCACAATAAAATTACAGCTCTGTAAAGTCATTATCAAACCTTTAGCAGTGTCACAGTATGCTGTGTAAACATTGAATGTATCCACAACTACAAAACTGTCTTTCCTGAATTGACAAGCATATGTAAATGTATAGTGTTTCTGGAAAAGAAGACTCATTTTTTCTGCAGACTTCTCTGAAATGTCATGTGGGAACAAATTATATTTCACCTTTAGGCATCTACATGCTGCTTGTCCACCTAAAGGCAGACACAAGTAGCAGCACTAAGTGTTACTTCCAAAGATTTTTTATCCTATTTCCAGTTGTGTAAGTCACTAAGGACATTCACTTTCTTTTGCAAGCCTATTTTGTCTGGGAAAGCACAGGAATTCATGTAAGTCATTGAAATGTTTGTCAGAGGAAAACATCATGACTGACAACTGTTTGAGAATAAAGTAAGAAGAAGAGCAGGGAGAGGGTCCACCCTGCTTTTTAACCTGATGGCACAGCATTTAGGACACTTACCCAAGGACCAAGGAACTCAGGTTTTAAAATTTCCCTCAGAGACAGTATTTGAATCCACATCTTTCATCTCCCAACAAATTCCCTAATCATAAGGCCCAGGCCATGGACTAGGCAGGGCTAAACATCCCCTTTTCCATTCCTGTTGATGTGGGTCTTCTGGACAGCCAAGAATGGCTAGGAGGGGAACAAAGTCAGAGCAAAACTTTTTTCTGTGACTCAGAGAGCTGAAAAGGTAGGCACACTGGATTTTGGACCCTGTTCCTATCCTTGTTGCTGTCCATCCAATGACTATTTAATTCAGAATACAGAAAAAGACTGTAAGGGAAGGACCACGGCCACAATCCAGAATCCATTTCTAGGCAGCAGGGTTCCTTTCCAAAGCATCACCCAGCTCACTGAACCATTGAACCAGGTTTCTGTGAACCAAGAGTAACTGAGAAACATAATTCTGTAATTCACATTAGCTTCTCAAAGTGCCTGGGAACCAAATAAAATAATTCCCAAATTGCTTGAAATTCATTGGCTCAGGCAGATAAACCCACCACACCATTTTATATCAGTGTAAGTTATTTGGGTAAAACATGATTGATAAATGATTTGAGAAACTGCCTGAGATGTAGAGCATTTTACCTTGTCTTCCTATCACTACTATTGTCAAAACACAGTCATAAAATGCACTGTATGCCCATCCACTTTCTGAAACAAACTTTTCTTTCTGTAAGTTCCTCTATTCAAAGCTCAGTACTGCATCTTGATTGCCAAATAAATCCAGTAAAACCTCAAAACCATCTTCAGCAGTGTGTATCAAAGGGCTTTAAATTGGTATATGTAAGAAATAATAGATGACAGGACGCAGCTGCTATCGAATAATGGCAGGCCTCAAACAAGGAGCAAGGCATAGGCTGAAGTCCAAATGTCTTTAGAAAGGAATGAAAGTTATCATCCAGAAACCTTTCTTTATTATTTATTTCATTTGGAAAATGGTACAATTGCTTTCTTTTTACTAGGAAAACAGTTAAGGTCAAAATAGCTCCAAAGTTTGCAGCCCTATCATTGTATATGTTACTTTAATTGTGTCTGAAATAACTGCACCCGTACCCTCAGCCTGATTTACTTTTAACAAGTGTTATGGTGTAGTCAAAGAAACAGATTTTTCCTGAAAATGTAATGATTGCTATTTCAGGAGTTTAATTACAAATGAAGCAAATTATTAAAAAGTTGATTTAGTTAATAGTCCTCCAGTTTCTCAGACAGCCTTGTCTTTGATTCTCTAAATTAATCCTATTAGAAGGATTAAATTATTTTCAGTGATTTGTAGTTTTATATCCAACGTGTTATACCTAGTCATCATTTACAAAATATTGAATATCCAGCATAACTAATAGGAAAACTGACTGTTCTAAGGAAAAAATAGGCTAATTCAAGAATTGTTACAGAAAATAAAAGACAAGGTGAGTAAATACCTATGCATTAGCTAAAATTACCTACTAAAAATCTTTTCTATGAAATGTATTTAAAAAATCATTTACTTTTCAATTCTTAAAAAGATTTGCTCAGATGTACATATAACTATTTTAAAACTACAATGTGTAGTGAGGCTGCTAACTAAGACCCTTCCTATCTCTATTGATGGTGCCAAATCCTGCCCTGAGGAGCTCTTCAGGGCTGCATCCAGACGAGCAAGGACGTGTGATAGGTGGCACCACAAACAGCACATGCAGGCATTACACGCATTGCTACCTTGCAGTGTGGGGGTTTTTTCATCCCCAGAGAGATTCTAGGGTCCAAAAATCCCACACCTTAAAAAAGCAGGATGCCACATGTAGTGGCAGCATGCATCACCCAAAACCAGAGTTTGGCTTGCCAGAGCCAAGCTCCAGCTGCTGGCCAGGCTCCCAGCTGCAGGAGCTCCACAGCTGCAACTCCCTGAGGCCCCCAAGACCCTAGGTAAGGCTGCTGGGGCCAGCATGGTTGCTGGCCCCAGCCTCCCCTACCACATTGAGGGTAACCTGCCATTCACCTTATAAGGTTGCTTTACTTGCCTTGTGCCACTGCTACTTGTCCCTGGGGAAACAAATGTCCATGCTCATGTGGACATGGCCCAGGGTAGCAAAAGGGAATCTAAGGTCCTACAACCTGCATCTGAACCAAGCCCCATGAAAAATTATCATGTTGGGAAAAAAAATTCCATCCCTGAAAAATAATAATTGTCTTTTGTAAGAAGACGTATGTCCTTGATTCTGATGATTTGCAGTGGTGCCAGGATCAGATCTCAATGTTTTTTGTTTTCTTTCCCTCCGGCACATCCCTTAAGAATGGGACTATGAAAGAATTTTGCAGTACAAAACAAAAACCTTATTGAATCAAACTATGGACTAGATTATCAAAGATAAATCATGCCGGATTAAGCTAAAATGTTTTGTTGATAAGAACAGATGCAGTCTACCTAGATGCTAATAAAGCATTTGATATGATGCCACATGAGAAATTATTTGTTAAGATTGAGAAAGTAAATAGGGAACTGAAGTTCCAATTAGTTGTACTGAAAAGGGAATTGTAAGGATAAAGGCAGATTATGAATAAATATCCCTGAAGATCAATCATGGAACCAATCTAATATTTCCATTAAGGACCTGGGAACAAAAAGTAGCATGAAACTTAATTTGCTGATGGGAGGTAGCATCCGTATTGAGAAGAATGGAATATTATACAAAAAGAATTGTATGACCACAAGGAATGGAATTTATAAAAGGAATCATATTTAATGTTATAGAGTGTAGGGGCTTGAACTTAGGTACTATTCAGCAAATTCCCCAAACTTTTAATATCATGGAAATTAAAACTTATATCACCCCATCTCAGGGACTGACATCAAGGAGACCAATATTAAAGCCTCTCTTCATTATTTGGAAAGTGCTACTGCCTATTATTGACTTGTCAAAAAATAGTTATCCAGGAAGACAAAACTTAAGTTTCTATATCATTCTCTTCCTTTCTTAAGCAACTTTATACATGTTTAGGTTTTTCTTTATGAAACTGTATGCAAGGCTTTTTTTGCTTTGTGGAGTAAAAGCTGAAGTTTCTGGGCTTTATGAGTGCCTATACATGTGCAGCAAAGCTGCTCTGACATGCTGTAATTAAAACATGTTGGAGCAGACTCAATTAATCGAGTCTGCTGGAGCATGATAATTACTTTGATCCAGCAGACTCTAGTGTCTTGTGTATCAGCATCCCTGCACTGAAAAATGGCCACAGGGACACTTTAACTAAAGTTCATTGAATGATGAGCCCTGCCACCATTTTTCAGCACAGGGACGCCGGTACACGAGACACTCTGGGCACTGTAATTAAAGCGACTGCCTCCTGTACTGAAGCACATGTATATTATAAACACCCTCCATGACTAAATTTAAAATATAACCCTGTTTTTCCTTACCCTTCCATTTAGTTTGTGCTTTGAAAACCTGAAGAAGAATGTCTTGCATTTGAAAGCCTGTCTAACTCTATCTCAACTATGTAATTGGTCCAATAAATGATATCACCCTAAGAAATACTTGCCTCTTGGAAAATATTAAGAAAGACAAGATGTAGGTTGACTTTTTAATACTCAGAAGTGATGGAGAAATATATAGCAGTTTTCTTCTTTCTTCATCACTCCAGTTCTCCTTGACCATAGCAATTTTAATGTCCATTTCAGCTGCCAATAAATTCCTCTCAATACAGAAATGTGAATAATTGATTCTTCAGTTTGGTTGCTAGTTTGAAAGATTAAAAAAGTATGGATTAAATCATATTTAAGATCTTTATGTTTTGAAGAAATAAAAAAGACTGAAATTTTGTTTTGAATGAAATATTCTTTTCAATATTAAGCAAAACATTTAATTTTTAGCAACCTTTTAAGAAAAGCGGTGGAATGAAGGCTTGATTCACAAAACACTGCTGCTTTCACTCCATCTCCCCTGTTCTATTACTCAATAGTTTGGTGGTAAACAATGTGAGGGACTTGGGATCAATTCCTTCCTTGGCCTAAAGAGAGTTGAGTTGAACTGACAGCTTTTAATCCAGGCCATAATAATAGAATAATGTACAGCAGTGTGTTCTCCATCAATTCAAATGATGGCGTTCCACTTTGCATGAATAATTCTTCCTTTTTCTGGTGGTGCTTTTTCAACATAGGCTCAGTATTTTTTCTCATCAAAAATGGTTATTCAACATAAAATAACCCAAGTTTTGAGTGGCAAGGTTCTTTGGGTACATGTGATAACATTTTATTAGACCAACTGAGTAGTTGGAAAAAAGTTCTTTGCAAGCTTTGGGGCACAAGCACCCTTCTTCAGGCACTGGGAGACTGCTGTTGTTCTGAGATCTCCAAGATAGGAAAGAAGCTGAAAGTGTGACAGGAGGTCAGTGAAAATGTAAATAGGTGGAAGTTGAGAAAACAATGGGTAGAGAAGAAGGGGAGGGGAGGTGGGGGGGCAAAAAAATTGAAAATGATAAATTCAGGCTGGTACCTGGTGAATCAGATGTTAGGCAGGTTGCAATGTATCATAAATCCAATGTCTATATTAAATCCATGATTTTTTTGTCTCCAGTAGATTTATCAAGTGAAGATTTTAGGCTCATCTATGAAAGGTGTTTTGTAAATTCCCTTTGAGGATTAGAACTAAGAGATCAGAGAAGGATTATCTTGTGAGAAGTGTGCACCCCCAGGTAGTTGGATATTTTTGTCTTTGATGGATTTTTGGTGTGTGTTCATTCTGGTACACAGTTGTTGTTTGGTTTCTCCTATAGAGTGATCAGAACAGCATTTTTGCTGAATTTTCTCTCCACTGAAAAAAAAATTCACCCAGATTTAGTCGTCCTCCCATTCTATTCCTTCATGATACAACTTTATCTGATACTCAAGAATTACAACTACATTCCAGTCCATTTTGACTGTAAGTTAGCTTCAGTAAATTCTAACACTGTCATTGTAAGAGTCTAATCAAAGTCCATGGAAGTTAATGGAAATAATTTTAGTGACTTCAAAGGTTTTTGGATAAGAGAATGTAATTTATTCTTTTTCTTCTCCAAGTTTTTGTATATATGGATATAGGTAGATCTGATAACACCAAGACCTTTGTAAGATTTTTGATTAAGGATAATGCAATTCTGCTCAGAAAACCTCAGATATTAAATCAGGCAACAGGATATTAAATTTTTCTGAACATTTAGGTGGTCAAGGTCTTAGCAATACTTTTTCTTTATACTTAGAAATAAGTTGGTGTAGAAAATTTGAGCTATCTTGAAAGATTATTAAAACATTCTATACTAAAATATTCTTTTCTGGATTCTGCTTCCTTTGAGTGAGCACTGATAGTACTTTCATTTCAATAACTGAAAAAGGTAGTCATATTTGAAATAAGGAGAGATGAAGGAAATGTATCATAATTATTTTTAGACTGTTGATATTTTATATTATATTTAGAGCTACAAGAATGCAGATATCACAAACTGAGTTTAAATCTATTGGTGTTTCTACATAGTACGTGTCCCTTGAAAGTTTATATTTACCATGGGTTGAAAGAAGCTAATCTTTTTTTAGATTTTCCTGAAACTAGACTGTGTCAGAATAGTATGAACACAGTACAAAAGGACAAGGTGTTCTGGGTGATAAAAGGACAATATTATGGCATACTTTTCATTTTCCTTCTGATTTCCTTTATATTTGTGTATGCTTCATTATTTCATTAGATAGCAACATAAATGAATCACAGATTCACAGAAGTTAAGGGCTGGAAGGGATCTCATGAGATCATTGGGTCCAATCCCCCTGCTCTGGGCAGGAAAGACAGCTGGGGTCAAATAACCCCAGCTAGGTGTACATCCAGTTAGGTCCCTTTCACCACATCCCCCCTGTATCTTGACCCAAAGGGTCTCAAGTCACCCCTCCTTAGTACCAATTCAAGGTTCCAAGGAGGTATATTGCTCCTTTACATATAGATCTACACCTCCACTCTTTTCCCCTATGAGATCCATCCTATGCAGCGTGTAGCCCTCTATAGTTATGGTCCACTGATGGGTAGAGTCCCACCATGTCTCTGTTATCCCTATGATATTGTAGTCCCTGCTGGAAAGCAGGAGGGCCAGTTCCTCAAAGTAATCTAAGGTATTGGCAAACAATATTTATTCCAGTTATTATACTCTTATAGCTGTTTATTATTTACATTATGGTGTCATTAAAGACTCCTGAAGATATGGAAAGACTAGGGCTGTGCAAAGCAGTACCATTCTGTTTCGACTTGTGCTTCAGTGTTTCAATGGAACAGCATTTCATATTGAATTTTGTTTTGATACAAAACCGCTGTTCCGTTTTGTTTTGTCAAAACAGTTTCTCTGTTTCAACAGTGTTTTGATGCTTTGCCCATAGGCTATAATGGGGCAGCTTGAAACAGCCTGTAACTTTGTCATTTCTTGCCTGATTTGGATTAAATGTGCAGGGATGGTAGCCCCTTCTGAGGCCATGAAGCCTGCCAGGTTTTAAGGAGAAAATTGCAGGGGTTTCTGGGAAACTGCACCTCAAGCTGCGGACAAGCAAAACTTGTGACATGGGTGACCCTGCGTATGTGTTAAGGAGCAGAAGAGTAAAAACTGCAGGCCTGCTAGCCCCTGCTGAGATCACAATGCCTACCAAGTTTCAAGGAGACCGGTGCAGGGGTTTCTGGGACACTGCACCTGAAACTGCTGACAAGCAAAACTCACGACATGTGTGACTGTGTGTGTTAAGGCACAGTGGGGTGAAAACTGCAGGGATAGTGGCCCCTGCTGAGGCCACAAAGCCTGCCAGCTGTCAAGGTGATAGGTGCAGGGGCTTCTGGATCCCTGCACCTCTGGCTGCTGACAAGCAAAACTCATGACATGGGTGAATGAGACTCTGTGTGTGTGTGTGTGTGTGTGTGTGTGTGTTAAGGTGCTCCCTCACTGGTGCTGGGGCATCTAAACAACATGCAGTGTGCCCCAATGATCCCTCCTCCTCCCCTACAGCCTCAGGCCAGTCCACCACTTTACATGACAACAGGTAAAATAATAACTTAGCGAGCAGCAGCATAGTAGCACCAACAGCATCTTAGGCAGCTAAACTGTCACAGAGCCTTTCTTTTTATAAAAGAATTGAAAGCAAGCAGTAAAGATGCTGTGTTGGATATATGTTACTCATGGGGTATGATGCCTTATATTGTATTTTTATGTTTATATGTTTATTATTTAAAAAAACCAGAATGGTTAGAGAAATATATCTTAGGAAGCTTTTGGGTTGAAAAACACTTTGTCAGGTTGAGGAAGCACCTGTAATTGATGTGTCTGCTGGTCCTGGATGGAAGGAATAGTAAAGAAGCCAGACACTGGCCTGCCCTGCAATGCAGGCAAGAAAGCCAGTCAGTGAAAATGGAAATGGAGGCATCAGGGGGTGAGGAACAGGCTGGGGTGAGAGGGGAGGGGGATGTAGCAAAAAAGGTAAAAGTGGAGAGGTACCTGGGGAGTCAGATGTCCAGCAGTTTGCAGAGTGTTAGAATTCCATTGTCTATACTGAGTCCATGAGTTTCTGTACCTACTACCTGGGAGGCTGATGAAGTGAAGTTCATAAGCCCGGCTCTGAAAAGTGGTTTGTAAATTCAAACAAGCGCCTAACTTCATCACCAGAACTCAAGCCAACTTCCTACAGCTCAAAACACAAAACCTGCCAACTATCTCCAGTACCCCCACAAATTGCACAGCAGAATCTATCAAAGACAACAATACCCAACTATCTGTGGTGGCACATTCCTCACCAAAAAAACACTCTGCCTCCAGTCTCTCAGGCCTGATCCTGAGAGGGAACAATTTACAAACCACTTTTCATAGCCGGGCCTATGGACTGCACTTAATCAACCTCCTAGGTACAGAAACTCATGGACTCAATGTAAACAATGGAATTCTGACACACTGCAACCTGCCAGACATCTGACTCCCCAGGTACCTCTGCATTTTTACCTGCACTACTACATCCCCCTTCTCCTTTACCCCAGCCTGTCTCTCACCCCCTGATGCTGCCTTTTCCATTTTCACTGACTGGCTTTCTTGCCTGCATTGCATGCCAGCCTCTGGCTTCTTTACTATTCCTTCCATCCAGGAACAGCAGACATCAACTGCAGGTGATTCCTCAGACTAAAAAAGGGTTTTTCAACCTGAAACCTGGCATTCTAGGCAGCTGATCTGACCTCACCTGGAGCCTCACAACTCCACTGCAACCAGCAAACCTCAGGCCTGTCAAAGACATGACAGGTCTGGGCTTTCCCAAGAGTGCGGTTTTAGTGGTCATGCACAGGACCTGGGGCCTTCTCCTTTCCCATAACCCTAGCCCATACCTCCAAATTCATCCTGACACAGAAGCTCAGCAGGGACATATTCTTCCCCTGCTAGCTGGTGATGCAATGAGTGCCCCCTCCAGCTCTGAGAGTGGGGAATTAACTGGTTTTTAAAAAACGAAAAATAGAAATAGGTGCAGATGGAGAGAGGAGGATGGCATTCAGTCTGTTTGCAGCTGGAGCTTGGGGAACCCCAGCAGTGGGAGGTTCACCTTCAGGAACACCAGCTCCTTCACCAAACCAGGATCCAAGGAGGTGCACTGGGGTGTCACAACATCAACAGCAATGCTGAACACCTTCTCACTTGGAACACTGGTCGGTGGACAGGACAGGTGCTCATGGGTAACCATGGCCAGATCCGACCACATCTGGCTGCAGCTTGCCCAGTAGGCCAAGGGGTCACAAAGCAGTGGCTCCATGTCCTCAGAAAGATAGGCAGACACCAAGGCGTGATCACTACCTGCCAGATGGTGGGGTCTGGTGGCTCTGGACCCCACCATAGAAGCCATGTCCACATTGGCAGCACCTGTTGTGGAGGAGGAGACTGGCCAGTGGATGGCCTGGTAGCATGGAACAGTGGATCCCCCTGTTCCATGTGCTCCCACCTCCACCATTCTGCCTCCCTGACTTCCTTTACCAGCACCTCGGTTCAATGATTCAGGGTTTGCCTGCTGTATAAGGTGCCCTTCATCCTCAGGTCACACATAGCAGCCAGCACATGGACCGTACTGGACTGCAAGGGATCAAGCCATTTCCTGATGCCCTCCTTCAGCCACCTCAGCAGTTCCTGCATGTCTGGTAACAGCAGCTTGCCCCAGCCAGGAACATTGATCCCTGGAAGCTCTCCATTTGGCTCTGAAGTTTCCTCACTATGGGGACCACCTGGATAAGGAGGGCATTGGCAGTGCTGAGGCTCTTGGGGGATTTGAGGAAGGGCTTGAAGACCACCAAGATCTGGGAGATGGTTTCCCACTCAGCTCTGTTCAGGGGACCAATGATCCAGATCTCCCTAAGCAAGGCCATTTCATGGATGACCTTCTGTTGCTCTACCAGCCTCTCAAGAATCAGGTATGTGGAGTTCTACTGAATCTTCACATCCTGCATGATTTTGTGCTGTGGGATTTTCAGCTCTGCCTATTTCTCCTGCAGCATTTTGCCTCCCTTGATGCTCCAAAGGTAGTCTGTCACTTTCCTGAATTTGGAAATGAGCTTGCTGGTGGTGCTGGTACTGTCACTGGCAGCCCTGCCCCACTCCAAGGTGTCCCTGACAATGAGGTGGAAGTTGTGTGCCAAACAGCAGATGCAATCAAAGTTGGCATCATGGACTGCCTCCACCATATTGGCCCCACTGCCAGTGACCATGAACCCATGGATGAGCCACCCCTGCACCAAGTGGCTCATAGCCCCATTATCTCTGTTGCCACTTGGGACTCATTGATCACCTTGGCTTGAAGGAGAGCCCACCGATGGCCTAACTGGTCACACCAGTGCCCTGTGAGGGAGAGGTAGGTGTGATCGCCACCCCAGCTCCTCCAAATATCTGAGGTGAAGTGTAAGGCCACCTACAGACCTGCCTTGTGCAACTCCTCCCTCAAGAACTCCCTGCATGCCTCATACAGGGCGGGCACCACCGTCCTACTGAAGGTGCTGTGTGTGGGCCCTTGGTATGATGATGCCACGAGCACCATGAGCTGCTTGAACCCTGGCTGCTCAACTAGGGAGAATGGCTGGCCATTGACATCAAGCATCTCCCCAGTGCTCTGGATGATCTTGCTTGCCCTTGCAACATGCCCTGCTTTCTGTCCACCTTCCCCGCACTGTTCCAGAGTGGTCTGCCTCTGCTTCAGGGGGATGGGGACTTTGGAGTGAGATGGGGACTTCCCTTTAGGCATGCTCCCACTAGTGCTATGCTGAGGAGGAGCAACAGCAAGGGGGTGGATTCTGCGGAGATGCAACAGCATCCCTGTGGTGCTCATGTGTTTTGTTCCCTTTCCCCAGCTGGTTTTGGCTTGGCAGTGCAGGCAGATTGTGTACATAGGATCATCTGCCAACTCAAAATGATCCCAGACCACACTACCCACTCACTTCTGGGGTGCAGGTGCACATGTGGATGCTGCAGTTTCCCCCTTCTCAGCAGGCAGAGGCACAGCAAGAGGAAGAGGACTCAGCTGAGCTGTTTGTGTCCACCCCTACATCAACCTCCTCCAAGGTTCCTTCTGGGGAAGGAGACCTGGATCTGGAGGAAACTTGAGGGTTGTAGAGTGCTAACAGCTGATTCCCCCTCCTTTCCCAGAATTTCCCTTGCTAGGGCACTGAGATCCAAATCCAGTGCCAGCTCTTCCTTTGGCACTGGAAGGCTCAGCATAGGAAGTGAAGTGGGGGTGTAGTAGGCTGTCATGCTGGTGCTGCTGCTGATGCTTGTGGTTATTGTAATGCTGGTGGTGGGGGAGGGGTTATAGCTGGTGCTCATGGGGGAGATGCAGTCTCTGGCACAGGCAGTGGCACTGGCACTGCTCCCCTTTCCTTGCTGTTTGTAGCAGCCTCATCCCTTTTAGCTGGAGCAAAGAGGCTGTGTCTCAGTTTGGTCGGTGCAGGGGAATTTAGAGCTCTCCCCCTACCCCCTCTTCCGCTCCTCCCTGAAGGCTGGCCAGTGTGGCCACCGGCCTTTCCACCATGCTTTATGCTATGTTTCATGTCTTCCTTTTCTACAAATATATACATGTATTCGCATTCCTCTATAAATTCAAAAATGTAGGTGTGTGGTGCAATGAACAAATGTATAAAAGCAAGTACAAATATGGCTTTGTCTCTGTATAAATTCAAGACCATAGGTGCAAGAGCGTAGGTGTTTTCCCTATATAAAGTCAAGACCATAGGTGCAAACTGTAGGTGTTTGGTGCAAATATGAAATGTATAAAAACAAATAGAAATATGTCTTTGTCCCTATATAATTTCTATAATGTATGATGCATGCTGCAAACCTTTAAATGTATAAAAATAAATATAAATGTATTTCCCTTCCTATACAAATTAAATTCTATAGTAATCCTATCCAATAAAATTATAGAATTCAAAAGAATAAATCAATGAATATAATAATATAATGAAAGAGCCTAGAAAAAAAGGGTATTCTGAATCTGAAATCCCTCTTGCTAGCAAGTAGGGAATCCTTTAGAAAATCAGTACTGCTAGCTGTAGTTGTCTAACACTGAATTGCTGGAACACACAACTCAGTGACACCAAGACAGAAAGCAAATTGGGGCAGTTCAAAAAATGCTGCCTGTTATGCTGTTTTTGCATCTCCCCCTCCCCACAGAGCACTGGGATTGGAAGGGACTTCAAGGAAGGATGACAGTCACTGGCCAGCTACACGGTTAATAATGAGAGCATTCCTTCTCCCCTCTTCCCCCTCCCTCTCCTTACTTTCTGTTTCTCTGCAGGCAAGTTCAGCTTCAGCTTCGAAGCTCGAAATGTTTAGAAAGTTTCAAAACATTTCGACTAGCCTCGTTTCATTTTGAGGCTGTTTCAAAGCCCTCTGTTTCATTTTGATTTTGCTGTTTCAAGCTCAAAACGAGTTGAAACAGCATTGAAATGAAACTGCTGACAAAATTTCACACAGTCCTCATAAAGACCCAGCAGTACAACACAGCATTGATGCATAAACAGAAACATGGTTCCTGCTTTCAAGAGTTAACAATCAGAGGGCACATCTACATGAAACATTACTGTAGTTGACTAACTGTGCAGTAAATGTCTCGGCATCTACACATGTGCCTGTGTTAGGTCACACCAAACTAATAAATTCCAACTGCTGCAGAATTTTATCACTGACCCAGCTGACTGTGGCACAAGGGTGCTTCAGTGCAGGGGCTGCCTGCTGGCTAGTCCCCACCTGCAGCCTGCCAGCCCCTCTGGGGAGAGCATCAGGGGCTAGGCAAACAACTATTCACCAAAGTGCCCCAGGGGAAAGCCAGGAGCAATGATCATAAACTCCTAGAAGGAGGTTTCAGACTGAATATAAGGAAAAACTTATTTATGGTTCATGTGACCAGACTCTGGAATAGACTCCCAGTCGGGGTGGTGCAGGCACCTACCCTGGAGTTCTTGAAAAGTAGATGGGATGTATGCCTTGCTGGTGATATTTGACCCCAGCAGTCCTTCCTGCCTAGAGCAGGGGGGGCTGCATCCAATGATTTTGCAAGGTCCCTTCCAGCCCTAAACTTCTGTTAATCTGTGAATCTGCAGCGCATTGAGCTGAGCTGGAGTAGCCCAGGCTGGAAGGCTGATCCCTGGTCCCCCTGCTAGCTGGGGCTGCTGCAACTTGGCTTAGTGTGCTGCAATCCAGGCGCATATGTAAACCATGTGCCTGGGAGCTTCCTGGGAGCAATAAACTGGGGAGCAATAAGCTCTGCAGTTTATTGATGTACTCAGAATGTAGCAAACCTTTACTCAAAAGTGATAATTCAAGCTGCTTTTTGGTGTTTTTCAACAGTCACCATAAAGATTTTAACTGGGAATTATAAATATAATTTTCAAGATTGCCTTGTTTACTTTTTTCTGAGTTCTTCAGTATATTAGAAAAAATGGTGGTGTATTAGGGTATGAACAAACATACATTTACATTGCTTTAAAAGGAGGAGGAACTGCTGCTTGGGAGCATGAAACAGCTGTTAAGACTGGCATTACATATGCATGATGCGGCGGTGATAAAAGTTAGCAAAATCCTAGCCTTGACCTCAAATAAAGCTGGATTAATGTTGAAGCAGTTTTGTTACATTTGCATCACTAGAGAAACATGCAGATGTAGCAGCTGGAAAGTAACATATTATATCACTGCCCTTTGGTATCACTATGATTGTTATATTTGTCTCCACCCTCAGAAAGCCGACTTGTTTGCTAACTTGACTTTCTAATGTGTTACACTAAAAAGTATGAAGCAGATGTTACATTCCAGTAACAATTTATTTGGCATTCTGGAAAAAAACAGTCTAAGGAATTTTCTTATAGAATTTGTAAAAATATGTGTGGTATCAGGCTAAGAAAAGAGAGTTAATGTTCTTGCAGATGTGTTACTTAACTTCCTATAATAATTTATGAGAGGCGTGCTTTTCTGTGATAGCTTTTATTAAGCCAACTCTTTAGTTGGGAGAGCTGTTGCACAAGCTCTTGGACATCAAATGGCGGGATCCATTTTCGGTGTGGAAATTTTTGGTGTGAAAGCTGATGTATATACTTCATATATTAAAATGATATTATGTTAGGATGCTAAAAATAAACATTTACGCAAAAATTGCCCAGGGTCAAATTATGTTCTATCATATATGCAAAGTTTGGGCCTTTAGATGCTGTCACACATGCACACAAACACAAAAGTATATTCCATAGAAAATTAGTTTGGTTCTTTGTGTTTGTTACTTTGGCTTTCTTATATTGTTAGTACATTAAAAAACACACATTTATTTTAATTGGGTAGGTGAGGGGTCATTTTGAATTTTGCTTGGACTGGAACATCAGAGTCAACAACAAAAGCAGGTTGCATCTAGGTTCTGATACAAATAATGAATTCTGTCATGCTTGACAGCATTTCTACCTTTTTTACTTGTTCTAGTCTTATTATGAAATGTGTAATACTTTGTGAATATATTTTCTAACAAAAGTCATTGCAAAGTAGAAGTGTCTGTTTGATAGATAAGATTTTACCATTTTGGACAAACAGATGGAACCCGCTGATTAAAATGGAGTAACTTTTTCAATGTTAATTGGATTGAGATCACACTGTATAATAGGCTTCAGCTTTGAAAAAGCTTCATAGTGAAGTGGTTTTTGGACACTGCATTTTTCATTAGTATATAATTAAATCTATAAATTCCTGCCTCAAAATGCACAACAGCTTCCAAAATAACATCATAAAGTGCCTTATTTTCAAAACTTTGGAAGGTAAAAGAGGCTTTTACAGCTGCTTATCACATTTTTCTAAAACTTTGTTGGAATTTTCTTTTTACATCTTCCCATGCTTCATATGGACTTCCGGCAAAGGATATTCAGTTAATAAGAATTTCTCTACTCCCCACTGTGTCTGAGTTTATCCTTCATTTTTACTCCCATCTCCCTCAAAACTTGCTTCTGAACCACTTTTGCTGCAAATATTGATTGCGGGAATACTGAACCATGAAACCAAGGTTATGGAAAGCTGTATGTACATTGCCATAATTTAAAATGTCAAAGGCCTGTGGAGCTGAGAACAGGAATTTTCAAAGCCCAGTGGGAGCTACAGAATTCTAGCTGCTGCCTTGGCTTTGTTTCTTATGAGAAGGGAATCCTCAATTCTGACTCTGTAATTTCTAAAAGTTTGTTTATTTACTTTTAGAAGAAGTAATGCATATGGGAATTTGAAAGATCTGAGTTGATTTCCTGATTTTGCATCAAACCTCTAAGGTGTGAATCTTCTGTGCAATTGGTAGCCAAGTCCATATAAAATAGAGTAGTCATTATACTGTCCTTGCTCTCTAGCAATCCTTTGTGAATGAAGATGTGACTCCAGCAGAAGGCCCAATAGTAGATTCAGTGTTACTAAAAAGTACTACCTACTACAAACTTAAGAGCCTTTTTTTTGTCTTCATTCTAACTTTTCTGCCTCCATTAATACCAAGAAGAAAGAGGCCATAATATCTACCCTCTACATGACCAACCTTGGACACCGATGAAAATATATGCGCATCTACCTGTAAAGTTTGTAATCTAAGAAGCACTCCCAAATATAGATATTAATCTATAAAAAACTCACTGAGCTCCCTTATATGGGTGCAAGGGATGTATATCAAGAGAATGCTAGAAAAATAAAGCAGAAATTTTTTGTTTTTTGGCAACATTATATGAGCCAGATCCTCATATTCTTCCATAAACTCATTGAAGCTATGCCTATTTATCCTGGCTGAAAGAACAAAGTCAGGATTAGTCAGCTAACCAAGGCCTAAGCCTGGATAAGTTAGATAAAAACACTCAGCAACATCTAAAATATGCCAAATACTGGAAAGGAAAATGCCATAAAATGGGAATGTTTCAAAGAAGTTACAGCCCTAAAGCTCTCAAAACTTTTCTTACTAGAAACCCTATATTAACCAGTTTTTAACAGTATTCTGAAAGTCAATCTGTGAATCCTGAGTAGCTCAGCAAAAATAAAATCCTTTCACTTTACTGCATGGGGTGTCTCAACATCCTAATTACTATCAAATTGTAATCAGTTATCTTAATGAATCAATATGAATTATCGATATGAATGTTTTCTCTCTCTAGGCTTAATTGCAAACAACTGGCAATAGCAATTAAAAAAAAAAGATTTAAAATGACATTTCCATTACCTGCAATACTGAGTTTCATATATTGAAAGATTTTAAACTATATTTCACTAAAGGGATTATGAGAAATGAAAAAAAAATAGGAAGGTAATTACCATAGTAATCTTGAATAATTTTAAACAGAGAACTTTAGTGCATCTTATCTGAAAAAAGAATATCATCTAGCGAGCAACTTCGCCGGGAGAACTGCAGAGCTGAATGGTTCCCATGCCTGAACTGAAAATGAGATGAGGTCCTTATCAGATAAGTGGCACCTGAATGTCTGCTTGCAAATGGATTACACATCATTTCAAGTTCAAGTTTATAAAATTCTCTGATTCTGAAACATACTGAGAGCCTCTTTATACACATTCTAGACCCAGCAGGCATAGGCCTGGGTTTATTAGCAGGAATAGGCCTGAATTTATTTATTTATATATTTATGACAACAGCTATAGTTTCCCCACTGTGACAGCTCCCAACATTTCTCAAACAAAAACCTTTGTTTTTTTTCTAGTGGATGGGGGGACTTCAGAGAGAAATACTCATCAGGGCATAGTCACTCAGGTGCATTCATCTGGGATGCGAAAGAAACATAATTAAATCCCTGATCCATTGGAAGTTTGCTTGCACTAAGAAGAAAAGTTCCAAATGGTGAATGTCCCAGAAAAGAGTAGTTAATGTCCTGGTGATTAAGCCTGATGGGCACCGGACCAGGAGACAGCTGCCCCTCCAGCAGGCAGAGCTCTCCTGACCCCATGCCCAATGGGATACACAGCTGCCAGCTTGCCTTCTGCTGCATGGGGTTCTGCCCAGGAGGGATTTTCCTGGGAGCTGTCCTGGGCGTGGGGCAGCTGCTGGCAAGCCGCCTGCTGGGTGGTTGTGGGAGCATGGAGCTCACCAGGAGGTGCCCTGCTTGCCACAGAGCTGGCTGCTCCAGGGACTGGAGAACTTAGGCCCCTCCTACCCCATGAAGCAGCACTTCACAGCATGGAGCTGGCTGCTCCTGGGGGAGCTCTGTGTAGACCCACTTGCAGGAGAAGCCAGCTCCACACCATGCAGAGCTGCTCTGGGGGGTAGGTGGGGGCTGGGTTCCCAGCCTCACTTGTCCTCCACAGCTGCCAGCTCTGCACTGGGAGCCAGGGGCTAGGACAGGGGACAGAATGCTCCCTAGTCCTAGCACTGATCAGGTCCTGGCTCCCAGAGGGAGCCAGGAGCTGAGCAATGCCAGGACCAGGGACAGAGACTGTCCCCTGTGGCCCCAAGCTGCAAATTTGCTCCCTGTCAGCTTCTACATGAGTGCTACTGGCCATGTCTACATGAGACACTGACTGCACAGTCATTTAGTACTTGTATAAACAAGTACTAAACAAGTACTAAACAAATCCACAGTAACCAGAGTTACTGTGCAGTCACACTGAGGAACGGCTCTTCCATGATGCTGACTGCACAGTAGCTAGTGACTACTGTACAGAATAACATCACAGTTCCTGCCATGCAACAGTCACAGGCTACTGCGGAGTCAGCATCTCACATAGACGCAGCCACTGTGCGGTAACTACTGAGTAGTTAATCTAGTACCCCTGTTCACGGGTACTATTTTACTGTGCAGTAGCCTAATTTACTGCACAGTAAATGCACTGCATGTGTGGACAGTGATGCTTTACTACACAGTAGATTAACGCAGTGCACAGTAAAGCATCTTGTGTAGATGTACCCACTGCATCATCACTGGTTTTACACGTAGGAGCAAATTTAAGTTATTGCTATGTAGAAAAAGAGAGTAGACTGGCCTACAAAAGGAAATTACTTTAGATACTTTACTGATGTATGGGCATAGGAGATACTTTTTAAAAGTAATTATAGTCTGTCATCATCATTCCTTTAAGATCTATCTGCTAATCTTCTTTCTTTCTTTTGTACGGCTTTAGAAGCAAGAGCTATCATCACAATTTTAATTCCAAATTCCCCAATCAGACTAATCCCCTGCTGGAAAGCAAACGTAACTCCAGAATGTTGCCCTCAAATTTATATCTGGGGCAGGATGTTGTTATGTGCTCCATGGTTTGGTCAGGGCTTACAAAGTCACAGCCAGGTGACTTTTTAAAGCACCACTTGTATTCAGGTGGCTGCACTGGCCATGTCCAGTGCATAACCTATTAAGGGTTGTCCACTTGCTCTGTAGAAGGTTGAAGCCTGGTTGTTGCATTGTTGGGTTGAAGAGAAGGTGTTAATTTGGGAAAGTGTTTTCTGCCCAAGCTTTCCTTCAAAATTCTTCAGTGTTGTGGTATAAGAGGTGTTCGGTCCGTGTCCTAAAATGTTTTAGTGAAATCATGTGATGAGTTGGGAGATCTTGAAGGTCTCTGTGGATGGGAAGGTCTGGATTACTATTGATATGAATTATTTCTCTATATGTTGCTGCATCCTATCGAATAGAGGAAGGAGTAATGTTTGAAAGTACCGGTAGTCACTGCACTGCAGTTGATATCAAAGTTCAAGAGACAGCCTACATTACCCAGTAGAGTTGTGTGTCAATGAATTTGGTATGTTGACTTGAGGCCTGGACAGGTGAACACTACTCAGCTGTTGAGAAGATCAGGGCTGTGGAGGATGGAAGCTTTTGCACCGCAGCTTGTGTTGGCAAACTTTCGGGTGATGTTCAGTCATGCCTTTCTTTTCATGGCAGTCTTTCAGAGGCGATAATGGTAGGTTAGAGAGCGATCAACGGTCACCCCAAGGTAGGTAGAAGTTGAGTTATGACACACTTTTTCTCCACAAAAGGTGATGTTGAGTGTGTTATGTGCCTTGCAATTGTCAAGATGGAATGTGGAGGTGATGTACTTGGTTGGATTTGGTCGTAGTCTCCACTTAGGGAAATATTCAGCCACTATTGATAAATCAGAGTTCAGTGTGGCTTCAATATCCTGAAAAGATTTGGCTTGTTTGGTCAAAGTGATCTCATTGTCATAGATAAATTTCTGCGATGATGTGTAAGGTATATTACATATGTAAATGCTAAGAAGTGTCGGTGCCAGAGCACTACCTTGTGAGAGTCTGTTGATTATTCTTGGAGTTCTGACCTTGTCTTATAAGTAGACCTTCATCCTTCTGTTGCTCATCAAAGTCCACAGCAGCTGGAGTAGTTTGGCACATGGCAGCAACAGGGACAGTTAAAGCACCAGTCTGTGTTTCCACATAGTAGGCTGAGGGAAGATTTATGAAGGCTCCCCTGGTGTTTAGCTTGCAGTGAAAACCAGCCTTGATGTTTGTAGTGATGGCAAGGACTTGTGCACAGCAGCTATGATGGGGTCTAAAGCCAACCTTTTCTTGGGAGAGTAATAGGTTGATGATAGGGCTGATTCTGAGCCCTATCTGCCAATTATTTTTGTGAAATAATATGTTCAAAGTGCTGTTGAGTTTTTCTCTAAAGAATTATGCTGTATCTTGCTTACATCTATTGTCTAGCAAATATTTTAAATTGTAAACTCTTCAAGGCAGGAAAATTGAAATTGATGTTGAAATAAAAAGAAAAGAGAACATAGGTTACTATGAAGCCAGACTTAAAGAAAAGCATGATATGGATGAAACCTTTGAGTAAAATGTGGTGCTAAATGCAGTGCTTGCTGGATGCAGCAGCCAGGCAATGAGAAGCCCTAGTCTGCACTTATTTGCTTGTCATTTCACATTTCTGCTTATCTTCTCACACCTCACAGCACCCTTCACAGGATCTTGCAGCACCCTGGTTAAGAATCACTGGATTCAAGCCTCTATACATTTCCTTCAATTATTTGAATAAAGTATTCACAACATATTTATCATTTACGGTGGTTATATATGATTTCTGTAAAGTTTTAGAATAAAGTATTTGTGAATAATTTTTCCATTATTCATATAGCTTTATTGGTATAGCTTGGAGTTTATCATACTGACTGCATAAAGTACTTCTGCATAACTCATCTGACTTCAAGCTTTAGTAATTGAATGATTTGTAGCTCTTGGGAAAGAATGAATACTGGCATATACTGGATTCTGTGCTTCTAAAAGGAGAAAAATTAAATGGTATAGTATTTTTCATGAATGAAAATGACAAGCATTGGGAAACTAATATTTTACAAAAGAACGACATTGAAGAGTCAAATTGCATCTGTTTTCAAAGAAAAATTATATAGAAAAAACTTCCAAACTTAGACATAACATCATTTTAATATATTAAGATGTGGGTGGGCCATTGCTATTATATCTAAATTATAGGCCAGTATCCAGTATTAGCTTTCTTTGGTAGAAACTGGATTTGGTCCTGTTAAATTATAGGAAGTAAAATCTTGAACATAAACAGCTGTTTGTAAATGCTGCACATGATAATAAACTGACTACTGGAGTAGGAATTTGGTTCACTACAAAGTATTTTTCATAATTACTTCAAAGTTGTTTAGCACATTTCATAGTTTGCAGTTTAAGGCTAATGTAGCAGAAAAGCTAAAATGACTGAGAAGTTAGGATCATAGAAAAATCAGCAGCAGCAAGTGTAGTATGCCATAAAACAGATCCATTAGTTAAAGTGCAGATTACACAGGCTGGAAACAGACATCACCTGACATGTCATTTTTACGCTGTAAAATTTTATATGGCAACACAAATGCTGAGCAAATAGATGTCCATACTCTTTGTTATGCCACATGAAAGGAAAATCAGTGGCATAACAAAAGGTGGTAATAGACTTTGCTGCTTTATTACTATTTTAGTGCCTATTACCTTTGTGGCACTTCCCCACTCAGCCAGACCTAGGGCACAGGTCAGGCCAGGCAGGAAAATACCCATTTTTCCATGACACATTGAGGCACAGTTGATCCACTTCATTTGACAACATCTATTTCTAGACGTTCACTGTAGACCAGGATAATGAATTGTTTCAGTAACCTAAACACAAACCAGAAATGGTGTTCACATCACTAGAAACAGAACAGTGGCCATGTCTACACAAGATGCTGACTGTGTAGTTGTTACTGCACAGTCATTTAGTACTTGTGTATGCATCACCGAACAGTTTTTAGGTGATACTGACTGCACAGTAGCTCATTACTGCTGCGAGCAGCATCACACCATGTTTCATGCCACATAACACTATTGAGCAGTAGTAATGAGCTACTGCACAATCAGCATCTTGTGTAGATGTAGCCAGTGTTCCAGAAGTTAGTAATAGAGTTTTTTTTAAATCAAGTAACAAGATCATGCAATATTCACTTAGGTCAGGTCTGTCCAGCTGTGGGATAGTTGGGGGAGCTCATGCCCTGCAGGCTGCAGACTCCCAGACTGCATGTAGCAGGACCCACACACACTGAGGGCAGCCCTCCTGGAGTACCCTCACTGTCCAATCAGTTGGTCCTCCCTTTCACCACTCACACATCCTGAACAACCCAGCTCCTCCCTCTTCTGGCCATGCATGCAGTGCAGGCAGCCCGTCTCCTCTTCTGGTTGTGCACGCAGCCCTGTTTCCCCTCTTTCTGACTACACACAGGCTAAATACAGAGGTTCAAAAAGCCTGAGGGTGAAGTCCTCTAAATTTGGCAGTTTACTGTAAGTGCTCTAGGTTAGATTGGGAAGAAACAAAACAGACATTTGTCCTTCCTTACAGAGTGGAAGCAGGGTGCCTGCACTGGCTGAGGACAGCAGGATGAGGGCACTGGAGCACACCTTCCAGGAGTTGGACCACCCCTGATTGGCAAGCCCAGCCCCCTCCTGACCCCACTCAACCAGCAGCCACCTATTAACTGCATCTGTGCAGGGGACAAGCCCCCCTAGTTGTGCTGGGTGGCTCATAGGTGGTGGTGGGGGCTTGAGGCTCCCTCAAGGTGGGGCCCCTGTGGTGGGGGCATCTGCTCCTCCACCAGTGCACCATGCCAATGAGAACTCCCAAACCCTAGGAATTATGGTTTCCCTAATCTGTAGGACTCAGGGATACATGAAACCCCCAGACCCTGGGGATCATGACTGCAGCAATCCCCAGGGCTCAGGGGTGTGGGAAACCCCTAGGCCATTCCACCACTCTGGGGGGAAGAGGAGGGGTGCTGCAGCCACAATCCCCAGGTCTGGGGGTTTCATAAATTCCTGACCCTTGGGGATTGCTGCAGCCATGATCCCCAGGGTCCATTAGATTTCAAGCATCCCTGAGCCCTGGGGATAGTGGCAGACCCCAGTTCATGGGGGCAGGGCTTGAGGCGGGGTATGATTCCCCCCTCCCCTTGCATCACAGGCAGCAACTTACAGTGGAGAAGGCTGGGCAGCCTGGCCTGGCTGGGTGGGGAGAAATCCTTGCAGCATGCCCACCCCCAGCTGGGGGGAGCCGGGGCAAGGAGCTCTGCTCCCAACCCCTCCCCCCCGCCCTGCTGGGCTGACAGGTGCAGGAAGGATGCAGGCTAGGTAGCACAGGTTTTCCTGCCTGAGCTGTATGACAGCCCAGAGCTTGGAAGGAACAGACAGAATGGCTAAGCCTAACCCGCTCACCCTGCAATGGGAAGCTAGCAGGGGGGCACAAAACATCCTGGGATACTGGGGGACTCCAAGGTAACTTAATTTAGGAGGGGATCTGTGACAGAAGTTCAATAGACTAGTCTAACCTAAACTGATTAAGTCTGACTACACTTCTTTTCAACTCAGGTTTCTCATATTGGGTGAATACCCTTCATGGTTTTGTCTCTGTCTTAGTTTTGTGCCAATGGGAAAAGAAATCCACAACCACATGCCTCTTCCCTGGTTGATGCTCTACTGCAAAACAAAAGGGTTCCAAGGCTAATGACCATAGCATGATTTGGGGATGGCCTTCTTAGCCTTTTGCAATTACTTTAAAGAGGCACGATCTGTCACTAATGTAAACTGTCAGCCCAGCAGATAGTACCAGAAAAGTTCGATGCCCTACTTTATAGCTAGCCATTCTCTTTCTATGGTGGAATATTTCATTTCAGCTTCCTTAAGTTTCATAGAACGTTAGGGTTGGAAGGGACCTCAGGAGGTCATCTAGTCCACCCGCCTGCTGCAAGCCACCATCCCCAACTAGATTATCTCAGCCAAAGCTTTGTCTAGCCAGATTTTTAAAACCTCCAGTGTTGGAGCTTCCACCATCTTCCTGGGTAACCTGTTCTATGTTTTATTAGCCTCCTAGTGATAAAATTCTTCCTAATAGTTAACCTAAGCTTCTCTTGCTGCAACTCATTGCTCCTTGTTCTGTCATCTGCCATTACTGAGGACAGTCTAGCTACATCTGCTTTCAAACCCCAATTCAGGTAGTTGAAAGCTGCTATCAAGTCCCCTCTGTCTCCTCCACTCTAGACTAAATACGCCCAGTTCCCTTAGTCTTTTCTCATAAGTGATGTCCCCCAGCTCCCTCACCATTTTTGTTGCCATCTGCTGGACTCTCCCCAATTTGTCCACATACTTGCTCTAGCAGGGGGCCCAAAGCTGAAAACAGTATTCCAGATGTGGCCTCACCAGTGCTGAATAGAGGGGAATTATCACTTCCCTTTACCTACTGGCAACACAGCTATGAATGTAGCCCAGTATGCCATTACCCTTCTTTGGAACAAGGGCACACTGCTGGCTCGTATTAAGCTAATTGTCCACTGTATGCAATTGGAACTTTTTCTCCACCCTGGTTTTGGGTGACTACTGACACAAGAGTTATGTCTAAGGCAGCAATTCATAATGTAAAAGGGATCTCAAAATCTGGGGTGAACAATATTGGTTTGTGACACAATGCTTCTTTTACCTCCTCAAAGGCTTACATAGTGACCTTAGTCCATTGGACTGATCCCAATGACCTGCCTTTTCCTCTGGATTGTTTTGTCTTACAGCCTGCAGCAGCATGCCCTCCTCGCTCCCCAGTCACCCCCTGCAAGTAAGTTCCTGTCCTTCTACAATTCCTATCACAATGATGTGGCAGGGCACAGTTGGTGCCTGCCACTTTAAGATCAGAGCCAAGCAGCCAGCAGGTGCTTGATTGCGGCAGCCATTTTAGATCCCTGGTTGCCTATATAAATAAATCAGTTCCCCGCTGGCAGGCCAGGCAGCAACATTGTGTGGCTGCAAGGCTGCTGGTATCATCCTGGAGGTAAGGGAGGAGCTGTAGAGGATGGCTAGGAGGCTCCTGATCCTGGGCATGACATAAAACTGCACCCTGCCAGGAGTGGGTGGGGGTCTCAGTCACACAGGAGCCCCCAGGAAATGCCAGGCCAGTTACAACCCCAGTGAAAGGCGGGTTGGGGTGCCTTAACCCCAGCTCCCACAACTGGGTGGGTCATCTGCTAGTAGGGCCCAGAGGGCAGACCCCAGGAGACAGAGTGGGGCTAGAGACTGAGACCTGGGGTTTCTGACTGGCCTTAGAGGTCAGGCCAGGGCCTGTATGGCCAAAGGTCTTGGGGGGACCATACCTGAGAGGGGAAAATAGTTTCAGGGAGCTGGATAGCCTGAATGAAGGTAGGGTAGGCCACCAGAATGGAGGGATCTTAGAGGGGTCCTGATCAGAGAAGTCTGGGCCCAGCATGGGGCCAGTGACTGTAAGAACTATGGATGCCATAAGGCATGGGAGGGAAGCCATGGATAGCACCCCCTGGCATCGGAGCAAGAAAATAGGCCTCCTGCCTATTTAAGATCATTCATTAATTAACAACAAGGCATGGCAGGTGGGAAGGCAGGCAGTTGACCCAGAAACAGGTGGGTAGGCCAAAGGCAAATTGGCCCCAAGAAGGCCCCCTGTTACAAATGACTTCAAACTGCAGCAGAGAAAATTTAGGTTGGAGATTAAGAAACATTTTCTGATCATGAGAGTAGTTACGTTGTGGCATCTCCTTTCCTAGGAATTTTCAAGAGGTGATTAGGAAGATGTGTGACTGGAATGACTTAGGCAGGGATAATCCACACATGCAAGCATTGCAGCAGCTCAAATAGAAGCGGTGCAAATTTGATCTGGGGCTTTTTGCCACAGCGCACATGCTCAGACATGCACTTTGGTGTGGAGCAAATTGTTCCACTTCTGGCAAAATAACCCTGCCTGGCTCCTCCCGGATCAGCAGCCTGGGGGAACTATAGCCCAGAGCCAGCACCTGTGAAATCCCCAGCAGTATAAAAAGCTGCCTTCTCCTGCCCCATCTATACAACAAGCTGCCCTGGCAAGCAGCTCAGGGCTACTCACTCTGGAGCTTCTGAGGTCCAACCAATTGATACCTGGGGACACTATCCCTTGTGCCAGCTGGACTGCTGCAGCAGCATCCCAAATCCATTTTTTAAAATACCCCAAAATCCATGTTCTTCCACATTCAAATCAAAGAAAAACAGTCTACACACACACACACACACACACACACACACACACACACAATCATATATCTAGAGAGAGAGACAGTGATAAGTTGGATAATGATTTATTGGCATTTTTACAATGTTAAAGCAATTTGGAAGCCTACCAGTGTCTCTATCATCATGAAAAAATAAATTCTAAATACCTATATATTTTGATGTGTGCTTTTGGTTTTCTTTGCACATGATGGGTGTGTGATGGAGGGATGTGGTGTTTGTAGAAAAGGGAAGATAAGGAGTGTGGAGGAAGGCGGGTGGGTGGATGTGGAGGGATGTGGGTTGGTCTGTGGGTAGGAGTGTGGCAATTGCTGGGGGCACTGTGGGTGTGGGGGACCTTGTGTGGGGGCTGCTCAGGGGGCTGGGTCCCCTGGCCTAGCGAGCCACATGTGACTGGGCCAGGTCCTCACCTCCCTGCAGGCACAGGTGGCAGATGCAGGAGCCAGCCCTGGGGCCCAACCCATGCTGACAGGAGCTGGTGCAGCATGTGGTTCCCACGTGGAGCCAAGCCAGGTCCTCTGGCCCTGAGGCTGCTTGTGCCACCTGGCTGCACGGTCCCTGGGCGGCTCATGCTCCCCAGCCCAATGCATGGGGACCATGTGGAGCCGAGCTGCATCCCGCTGGCCCCGGGAAGCTCTTGTTCCCTGGCCTGGCCCACCATGCAGAGCCAAGCCGGGTCGTGCTGGCCTTGGGGCTGCTTGTGCTGCCCGGCTGCCAGGTGGCATGAGCAGCCCCAGGACCAGCAGGACCCAGCTCAGCTCTGCGTGGTCCCTGTGTGCCAGGCCAGGTCCTGCAGCTATAGGAAGGGCCTGGCCATGGCAGGACCCGGCGCGGCACATGGGAACCACATGCCACGCCAGCTCCTGTCAGCATGGGCCCCGGAGCCGCCTCCCACCTCTGCCCCCTGTGCCTGCGGGGCAGGTGAGGACCTGACCCAGCCCCACATGGCTCGCTAGTCCAGCCTTGCACTGGAGTGGGTCACAGGGCTCTGGGAGGCGCAGCTCCTGTTTGTGCCTCCCGGAGCTGTGTGACCCGCTCTGGTGCAAAGCCAGACTAGCGAGCCTCAGGGATCTGGTCCAGGTCCCCACCCACCCATAGCCCCAGTGACATCTCCACCCTGCCACTCTCCAACCCCCCCCATATCTGCCTGCCACCTCTCACCCCCGCAGACACCCATGAACCCCCCCAACCTACCGTGGACAGCGCTGGGGGCAGCAGGAACACAAAAGATATGCTCTGGCTAAAACCAGAGCATGTCTTTTGGAGGACTGGCTCCAGGCATAGTCTTGAACCATGCCTTGCTCTGCTCTATTGCAGAGCAGTTTTTTTACACCCCTGGATATCAGGTTTGCAGCACGGGGAACACTTTTTCATTCCCACACATGCCTGTTGCCCCTCCTCAAAGGGGTTTGAGGTGGAGCAACAGGCATGTGCGCACTCGTCTGGACACGCCCACAAGGTCTCTTCTAGCCCTACTTTCCTATGATCCTATTTATGCTGAGGAAGCTCCAGGATAAATAACCATACTGATCTTAAGAATGAAAGCATAACATAGGAAGAGAGGCAATTTTTCAGACAAGCAAATTCCTATTATCCTACAAGATAGGATTTCTGTGAATTTTGCTCTTGGACTTACAAATCTAAATTCATTTGTGATCTTCTCCTTAGTCTTCCTGGGCACAAGTACATGAGATGCTAAATGTACAGCACACTAATTTTACTGCACATTACTGCATCATGGCAAAAGCCATGCTAATGTGCTAATATGCAATAGAATTACTCCACTGAACATTAGTGTCACTAAAAGACCATGTGCTGGCACTAATGCACAGTAGTACCAGTTATTGTGCATTGAGTTAGTTTGTTTTTACAGGTACTAAATTTAATGCACAGTAACAACACACATTAGTGCACATATAGACATGCCCCCTGTGCTTCAGATCCTATCCATAAAACAGAGGTAATAGCATTTCTGTACTTGCAGACATGTGGGGACAGTACATGCATTTTTAGAAAAAGATTGTGAGATGTTCATATCCTGTGGTAACACAGAAGGGCTTATGTTAGGTAGGGTAGCATACTCCCACTACAAATTATGTCAAAAAAAAATGTTTGAGGTAGGTGTAGTGTCACAAGACCAGAAATATTTTATGTTGAGTGAGGCATGTGTGTGTATGCAGCTTCATCATTTAATTCTAGATGATTAGTTGATCAGCTTGTTAGGCAGTGTGATGAAGTTATTTAATTGGGTTTCTTTTTTATGAATGAATTTTAATGGGTACATTTTAAATGCATGCAGACACCTTGAGAATATTTTCCAGAATATTTTCTATTTTCTTTGGCCAAAAAAAAAAGGTGTTTATTGGCATTTTTTGGTTGAGATACAAACGTGACCATGGATAGAATGTGCATAAAGAATGAACTCACTTCTCTTTCAAGGCTTTGACTATACTCAGAATGTTTGAAAAATGTCACACCATTCCACTGGGTGCCAAGAATGTGAGATTGCTGTCATATACTGTCTGCCAGCTTTGTTTCACCGTGTTATTCTAAGATATCTTTTGAACAGGGTTGGATGACAAAGAGGCAAGGATGGTAGCAGCTAGCCCTCACAAACATCAATAGAAGAGAATAACTATAGAGAAATATTCAATATTCAAATATTATTTTGCATCCATAGGGTTAGTTAACATTGAGGTATACTTATGGAACACTGAGGAGAGACACATACGTCTTTTGATTTATGTGTGTATATATATATATATATATATATAAACTAAATTAAATATAATCCTATATTTCTCTACCCATAGTATGGAGAAATATAGGATTATATTTTAGATTGTTTTCATATTTTATAGTATATAATGTTTACATAAATATTAAAGTCACCGTAAGAGTAAGTTTTCAGAATCATGAGTAGAAGGATATATTTTAAAACTTCAATATATACTACATCTTCCATTATTTTCCATCTGTTTGCTGAAAACTTTGGTGCAAAATGATTTATCTCCCAGTGTGCAGCATACCTATTTGAAAAACAGGATCATTGGTTTGAGGAATAATTTATTACATATGTGTAATGTCTTTTGTGGGTTAACAGCAAAATGAGAATATAAGTTAGAGCCATACTGAAGTACTAGAATATAATTATATCCCATAATTTCTAGAAAGAGCTGTATTTTGAAAAATCTTGAACTGAATTTTTCCTCTTCTATAAAATCAGAAGGGAAAGTCATGCATAGCCCAGTCTGGTACTATGTCAGATTACTACTATATTTCTACTCTGAAACCTCAAGGCAAATAAACTGCTAGCTAAAAAGCTTAGCATTATTCAAAGAGACACTTAGGGCATGGTTACTCAAAATGTTAAAGCCTCTGTCAGGAAAGGCACCATCAGTTGCCACCTGATCTAATTATTTCTGACAACAGATGTGAGCTACCTACAAAAAATTCAACATTTTTAATAGGCCAATCAAATTTCATTAAACAAAGCATGAATACTAACAAGATTATAAAATATAGTTCAGTTTAATGCTTTAGTCTATAAGTGAAAGTGTGGTTACATTTAATAGGTGAAAGGGCATATTAATTAAAGTTTAAAGAGGATTGTTGCTCATCAATGTATTTAAAGGTTAATTGCAATGAGTACGCTACATGACCAAATTATTAACAGTTCGTATTAAAATACTAAGCACTACAGTAATGTTACAAAAATAAAGCATTTATTGTGAGTATAAGCCAAATCCACCAGCCTTTTATTTCTGCACGTTTTGGGTTCAAATTTAAATTAATAGAAGTAAAATGGGCTTTACTATATACTCCTTCAGAATATTTATCCATGGTATAAAACCAGTCTGGCTAAATTGGCAGTCCCTACTCAGCTACCAAAGGCAATAATAACAGGGAAGAGATGCACTGACATTACTATGCAGGAATGTTTATACAGTACCTATTCAAATATGCCTTGCTCCACTCTGTTCCATCAATCCTTCACTTTTGCAAGCACTAAAATACATTACATTCTCTTCAATTTAAAAAATAAATAAATAAGGCACCTTTCCTTGTAAATCCTTAAAATTACAACCCTGAGAAAGTGTTTCTGCTGTACAGATATTTGATATATAGTCAAGGCAAAATATTTATTGACTTCACCAGCAATGTGATAAAATCTAAAATATGTTCCTAGTTCTAGGCAAAATTCTAATAGAAATCTAACATTATACACATCCTCCCTAATAAATGTTGAGGATTAGGCAAGGCAACTTTATTTTCAAAGTGTTTGACTGTATAATTTCCAGTGCTAAAGGATAAAGAACTCCTTAAGCTTCTGAGAAATGTCCAATACTTTAGAACACTTACAGTGGCAGAACTTTTACTGCATCCTTTGCATGCAATTAAAAGATAAAATAAAGATTCACTATATTGGTAGATAATTCATGCCTTTCTACAATATATGCATTCCTTATATATTTACTTTTGAGTTTAATTATATTTGTAAGCAGCTATACACGTGTGTTTTTATTTGCATGCTGCATAACTATTAGCACCATAATAAGAACGTAAAATTGATGTTCATAGGTTAACTGGGAAGGGTTGTGTGTCAACATTTGCTAGTTTCTCAAAATTATATCAACTGTCTATGTCATGAAACTGGCCTAAACTTGATAGATGTACTAGATCAATGAATTCAGAAAAAATAACTCACTGAGAATGTACTATAGCTGGATGAAGTTCTGAACCAAAACTCATCAAAGCAAATGAGATTATTTTCATTATGCTTTTGGATCAGAGATGTTATTACACCTACTGTTTTGGCATAGACCAAGTGACTAGTTCCTCAGTTTTTAAAAACAAACAAACCTTAAGAAATATATTTTCAGAAAGTGTTGAGTGTCCATACTATGGAAATCTAGATTTAAAGAATATTAAATTGATTAGCCAAAAGCACTAGTTATTCTTGAAAATATTGGCTGTAAGTCTTCTAGTATTAAAATGAAATTGTCAGGATTTATACCCTGATGAATGAGTAGTAGGGTGTGATTAGCCAATTTTCCTGTGAGTGTGCATTTAGTATTTTGGGATAAAAAAGGCTACAGTATTAAAAGCAAGATCATGCAAATACTAATCTATAATGCATTAGTGAAAAATTAGTTATTTTTGTATACATACATGGCTAGTCAGGCACCCTGATGTGAGTTATGCAGGTAGAGTAGGTAATTGCATGCATAAGTTGGGTCAAGCAAATTCATGTGTAAAATTGTGCATATATAACATTAAAAAATCTGACCCTAAATTTTCTTTAGCATTAGTGCAGATTCCTTATAACTTTCTAGTAAGTGAAGTAAAAGCAGGCAAGTTGCAACAAAATGTAAAGACTTTTGACAGCTGCAGAAACGTGTTCTGTATCAGTACTGCCTCTGGCAAACTTCCAGTTAAATTCAAAATATTTTATCACTGTTTTGGTTGAACTGATTTAGAGGAGTAATTTTTTTTTAATTCTGTGACTCATCACTGATGAATACAGTGATAATTTGTTTCTGAGAAATATCAGTTAAAAGTGATAATTTAAATCTCTTGGATTTTGTGAAATCATAACAAACAACAGATGACTCGTAACATTTCCAAATAAAGCTGGAAGGATAGGATAGAAAGTAAATTACAATGCACTTCTAAATGAGTTGTAAGTGAAGGGCAAACAATATGGGTGTTTTTACATGTGGTCTGGGGGTGGGCAGGGGTGCTTTAATTAGAGTGGCTCCGAGAGCTGCTCTAATTAAAGTGCCCGCAGCATCCTGTGTATCAGCATTACTACTCTTTAAAATGGTGGCAGGGGCACTTTAACTAAAGCTTACTGAATGAGCTTCAGTGAAAGTGCCCCCACCACCATTTTGAAGCATGAGGATGCTAATACATGACACATGAGGGCTGCTGGAGGTGCATTAATTATTATGAATTGAGTCTGCTGCAATGTGCTGTAATTACAGTGCATCAGAGCAGCCTCCCAGCACATCTACAGGCACCCTGTGTCTAAGTGGTTCATTCCAACAGCAGTGCAGGTTCAGCTGATTGCTTTTGGAAAAAGACTTTCCTAGCCTTGGTAAGTGATGTACTACAACTGGTAGACAATTACTGCCTTTAAAGTTGGGTTTTCCACAGGTATATTTTTCAGCCAAGGTATTACATTGTTTATTGACAATGTGAATTATTAGTAAATGAGGTTTCTACACTACTGAACTTGAATATATTTGGAAGCTACAAGAAAACAGTCTTCTCTTAGGATATCCTTTGAAAGTGGAATATTGATACCAAGGAGGACAATCCAAGTCTCATTCAGCCAAATACTGTTGGTATTGGATGCTAACACTATTTAAGGTTCATCCTTAGAACTTACTCTAAGTGGGCACATCTACATGAGACTTTTACTGCAATTGCCTAATTAGCTATGCAGGAAAGTCTCAGCATCTACACATGTGGCCCTATTATGCAGCATGGAACTAACGTCACCATAGGTTAGTACTTGAGTAAACACAAGTACTATCCTGTGGCAGCATTATTTAGTGCACCACATTCAATGTGTAAACCCTGACAAGGCTGGCTGGGACATGAGGGTGCTTCAATGCAAGTGCTGCCTGCCAACTAGCCCCATACTTGAGCACTGTCGTGCCCCAGCCAGCACCTGTAAAGCATGTTGAGCTGAGATGGAGCAGCCCTGGGCTGGCAGGCTGACCCCAGGGGCCCCCTGCCTACTGGGGCTGCTCCGACCTGGCTCACTGTGCTGTGGTCCCAGTCACATGTGAAGATGCCATGCCCAGGAGCAATAAGCTGCAGCATGAACTGTGCCAGACTAATTTCACATATAGATGCACCCAGTATGCATCAGTCAAAGTCCATAAGCCATTTTTCCAATAGAAATGGAGTTTTAACATGACATCCATAGAAAACCCCTATAGGTTAGAACATGTGATCTGATTTGTTTTATTTTAACTTTCATGGTACTGGAGATAAGCAGTTTTTCTTTCTATTACTATTGTAATTTATTGAGTGCAATTAATTTCTATTTCCTGTATGTTGACTTTCTTACTTGTTTTAAACTTACTGGGTACATCAATACATACACTTTACTGTAGACTAATTAGCTCAGCAGTAAAGTGTCACAGTCTACACGTGTGCCTGTATTAGGGTGCAGTAAATTAATGAACTCTGCCATAAGATAGTACTATTGGAAGTACTTAACTGCACTTGTGTTGCATTAATTGTACATATAGATGCACCCACTATTTCCTGTTCTGTGTGCTCTCCTTCTAGTCCTGCAATACCTTGCCTGGTATAAACATAGAACCCACTTCTCCTGCCCCAGACCACTAACTGTCTCAGCCAATCTCGCTTCTCTCAGCCTCCCTTACCTATCCCATTTCACCTCCATTTATATCCATACCAAACCTTTTCCACCCTCAGAAATGTCATGCTTGCCAACTCATCTCTTTCAGTTGATTCCGACTTGATGGAGCAAGAAACTGTAGTGAGAAACAGAGCTAGGGCAGAGAATACTCCAGGCTCGATATCAGTGAGAATTTCAACAAGGAAGAAGCATAGAAAGAATTGCTGTTTCCTTCTTTCTATTTACTGACTTATAAGGCCTTCATTATCATCGTGAGAGTAGTTATGAATTCTTCATAGCCACCCAAACTGGGGCCTATTGCATGATATATTAAAACCCTAGAAAAAGGCTATAATCTATGTGTTATCTTCCTGGAAAATAAATTGCTGAGGATTGACAAGAATTTGACTAGTACCAGAAGATTTTCTGGAAATGCTTCTCCAACAGCATATCATTCTTCAGATAATTTTAAATAGATACTAAAAATGGTTCAGTAGCAAACAACATACAGACTGAAATTCAACTCACTTCAAATTGTAGACAGTGGTAATGTAAGCCAAAGGCCAGTGACTGCAGGCAGTCAAATACCAGTCAAATAAAAGAGGAAATGCCTTTTTTTTTTTCAAATTAAAATATAAAATTCAGTTTGCTATGATTTGTGATGCCATATTTGTACTTTGCAAAAATGTAGATAAATGGTAGGTAGTGATGAAAGTGTTCACAATCTAAAATGTGTTTTAGCATGACATGACTGAGAATTTTTTTATTGGAAATGGTGCTGTGTGAGAGCTAGAAATTATTATTAATTTATATCACAACCTCATGGACTGCTGTCACTCTCTGAGTCGGCAATTTTTCTCCAGAACTTTAGTAATCTATTTTGAGTCTGGAAGCTAGGGTCCACTTCTGCCAGTCTTCTAGAAAATTCTTGAAATAATCTCCTTGGCATTGAAGAGTGTTTTGTCTCTTAATTTTGCTATCATAATTTATTTTTTCTAAAATAGCAATGATATCCTGTCTTATTTTATCCATGACTAAGTTTTCTGTATTGCTTACATTTCTTGAACATTTCCTCCTTTTTTCTGATGTTATTTTCCTCATTAATAACCTTACAATGAGATGTGGCAAGATTAAAAAAATGGACTTCAGTGTGGATTACTGATCACTATGTGCCAAGATCCCAAAGTGGGAGTCACAAACCTAAATTCTTTATATTTAGAATAGTAGATTTGGGTGCCTAGGACTGGATGAACAACATTCAGCATTCTGAGTGACAAGACGCTTAGCCAGCCACCATGAAATGTTAAAGAGAGGGTGTGTCTAGTATCCTGCATTTCTTCCAGACTCACAATGCAGTTTGGTGTCTGGGGCCTTGCATTACATGTCTGTGTGAAACGGGTTTACAGCCTGAAACCCCTGCCTATGCTTAATCCATGTCAACTTCATGTCACTTAGAGGTGTGAAATAGGATATGCCCTGAGGGGTACCAAGACATCCACTTTTAACCACCCTACTCTTGCCCCTGTTCCCAGTTCTCTGTATAACCCCGCTTTCTTTCTCACCTGTGATACCTTGATGTTCCCTTTTTATGGAGTCAGAGGCTGCCCCTGCGTCCTGGAGTGGGGTCCTTGGTGCCTAGCAGACCTACTCATTCTTTTCTTTATGGGCCCCTTGTCCACCACCAGAAGCTTGTTTGCTTTTCTGCAGGTGGCTAACATACCCAGTCAAAACTACTCATGCCCAGAAGACACAACTCAACCTCAGCAGCCATACCTTCTGGCCAAAGGCTACTTGCAAACATTAAAAAAACAGAACAAAATGATACTTTAAACGTGGCGTGCTCTTGTACCAAACCCAGTACATGTACAGAAGAGGCATCATGATAGTTGGACCCAGCTCATCCAATGTCTGTATAGGTTGTGATGTCATACTAAGACTTGCTTACCTACATCTTGCTAATGGGAATACATTAAATATAATAGCTGACTTTCAGAGAATAGATTTCTGAAATATGATAGGGCTATTGATGATAATTACTGAATATCAGGGATGTCATTGATATATATTTGGAGTAGAGGTATATTAAATTGCATAGGTTTTTTGTGGTGGTGATTTTTACTTTTTTATTTTTTGGACACTGTTATTTTGGTTAAAATATCAAGAAGGACCAAAACTGTGTGCCACATAATATGACAAACACCAAACTCCTGAAGTTAAGTGTTTAGGTTAAGTTGAGTAACCCGAATTATAAAAGATTATTTTAAAGTATTTAGCAAATAATTCTAATTAATAAATGCGTATGCAGTCAGTCAATCCTCACATGAAGGAAGAAGGCCATATTATAGACAGAACGAGACATGCCAGATCTAAGAAATCAACATGGGTAAGAGGGAAAAATCCCTCACCTTACTGGAGCTCATTATTGGGAAGCTTTTCATGACACTCATACTAAATTTTTGCTTTCTTGAATTCATCCAATTTCCCTTAGTTATACCAGCCTGTGCTAGCTTGAATAATTCATCCTGTGCATAGTATTTACAGCCTCCATATACCAGATTCTCAAGGCACAAAACATCCATAAAACTGGCATAAAGATGAATACCCCTTCCTAGGATCAATGAATTTTCAGATGGCAAAGGGCCTTTGAAGAAATTCCAACATAAAACCTCTAATAGACAGTGAGAGTGGGAAATGTAGGTTAGGTGGCCTTATACTATAGCAATCCCCAACTATTAAAATGGTCTGTATAGAATATTTGTGATCAGTGTAGTGAGGCCCAAGTGTCAATGGTCTTTAAGTCATATTTTCATGCATGTATGTGCACATGCAGATACTCATGGGGTGCATTCACACAAGCACGCATGTGCCTCTTGCAGCGTCTCAAAGCAGTTTGAGATGCTGCAAGAGGTATACTGGGAACAAAAAAAATGTTCTCCATGCTGCATATATAAATTTGAAACCAAGAAATCCTGGTATCAAAAAAAAAAAACAAACCCCAAAAACCATGGAAAAAAGCGGGGCAAAGCACACTTCTGTAGCATGCCCTGAAGTAACTGGAGGCTGGGGTCCTCCAAAGAGATGCTCTGGTAGCTGGCCAAAGTGTCTCTATGGCTGTTCCTTGCCCTGGTGTTTCAGCATGCTGCCTCCCCATGCAGGGCAAAGTGCAGTGCAGGCTGCAGTGCCCTGGACTCGGGCTCCATGCCAGGTAAGTAGGAACGGGGGGTAGGAGGGTTTGGAGAAGGGGGCTGTGTGGGGGATGGGGGAGGGCTGCTTGGGAGGGTTGGGTCCCCACCTGCCTTCTGTACAGCCTATAGCTCCTTCACAGCAGCAGCCACCATTAGGGCACTCAGGGCCCTCCTGGTGCAGCCCCCCACACAGCACAGGGCAGCATGGTGTGGCCCCAGCCACCTGGCACCCAGTGCCACCTGTGCCACATCATGCAGGACCAACCTGGCTGTTACCAGATTTGACCATCACTTTGGGGTATGCTCATTTATTAGGGATACATTTCTATGATCTTTGTAATTCTATCAATGTGCTGCTTGTGTTACTTGTATTTCTATATGGAGCTGTATCTTTCCCTTCTGCAAGTCCTCACCCCCAATGGAGCTTTCTTGCAGGACTCAGTTTCAATGGGGCTGGGTTCCTCCAGCCACCAAATGAGTCAAATACACACACACAGATTAATGTGGCATGCCTGACCCGGCTGGGTTGATCAGCATGGACAGACTGACAACCTCTTATGCCAGGAATTAGTTCATTAAGGTAACAATAAGATGCAGTTAGACACAAGCACACAGATAAACAGAATAACTCTGAATCCAGCTGGGTGTCTAGCTGACACCCTCATGGGCCAGCATTCAGTTCATTAGTGCATGGCTGAGCCAAACTGGGTCAATCAGCCTGTACAAGCTGATCCCCTTATGTCTCTCAAACTCAGCACGTCCCAATCTTTTGCCTTAAGTGTCCTAGCAGTGGTAGCCTCTTGATAAGTGGACCCCTCAGTATTTCTGGGCTTCACAAGGATTTTTGGCGTAGGTAAAACAAGTGTTGCTGCAGAGCAAGTGGGGAAGGAGAAGTAGAGAAGGAAAAATACACCCGGTTACCACCAGTTTGACTGTAAAAGTTATTTATTGCTAAGTATATGAAATATATATAATAGTACTAGTAATAATAGACATGCAAGGAAAAACAAACAAAACAATTACAATATTACCCTGGTTTCATTGAGTATTTGGGGAAACCTAGCTCAAGCTTAACTAATACAATTCAGGTCCAGAAAGGTATGCCTAGAGAGAAAAAGAAAAAGAGCGAAAGAGAGTGAGAGCTGGGATTTCAGTGTTCCAAGGCACTTGGGTGATTTGTTGACAAGCAAAGTTCTCAGCATGATCCTTGAAGGGAGACTATCTGTTTCTTCCAGCTTCTTGAGAACAACAGTGGATGGTGTCAGAGAGATTTCTCTCTCTTGAAGCACACTGTTTGCTGCTTTTACCGCTTTTTTAATACCCTTAGTCTAGCCTCTTTAAAGCATTCTTTTAATTGTGTAAGTCAAGAGGGTCCCAAGCCATAACTGACAGGGAAAATCCTTTTATATAAAGTTTAAATTTAAACGAATTACCTTTTTCAGTGACAAGGGGTTATCTGGTTTGGAACATCTCAAGAAACTGATTAACAACCAGGAAAAACATCAAGTTTGAAGGAGTAGCCAGACACCTAGGAGCCAGCTTGAAATTATTATGAGTAGAAGATATACTGGATGAGATACTACATTGTTTCTTCTCAGATGCTTTAGCTATGCTTGCAGCATCAGTGTTTTGTATTTTACCTGTTGTGAATAAGCCTCAGTTTAGCATGACTCTCAGATTTTACTGTAGTCTTTTAACAGACTTAAGGGGATTATTGGAGTGTTCATAAACTTTGTGGGGAGGTCTTCTACCAGTCAGCCTGAGAAAAGTATGACAGCATTTATGGTCAGGGCTCCAATGGGCTGGATGCTGTAATGAACCCTTAACCATTGTTCAAATGTTGCCCATACTCCCTCTGTCTCAGTTTCTTGCTTCAGCATTCCCTAACCCGGCAACCGAGTTTTAGTCAATCAAATTTAAATAGGTCCCCTATAGTGGGACCAGGGAATGTATGGTTCGAGATGCCTAGTAAACTTTTCTGCTTAGTTCTGGTTAGATGAGGTATGTGTGTGTGGGGGGGGTGGGGGGAAATAGAAAAAGTCCTTTGTAAGTCCAGCAAGCTGGCTGCCAGGCCTCCCTCAGGAAGACAGGGCAGACAGGTAACATGGCCCAGCACAGGGCCATGCACCTTTGGGCAGCCTTGGGCCTCTCGGACTGTCACCCAGGGGCCTGGCATCACTCGAAGGGCCACACATTGAACTGGGCCAGGGCCATCTTCATGGAGGCAGGACCTGGCCTGGCATGATGTGCTGCCCCTGCAAGTGGTGCCAGGCCTCCAGGTGACATCCCAAGTGGCCCTGTGCTGCCTGAAGGCACACAGCCTTGTACTGGGCTGGGCTGAGCCTGCAACAAATGGCACAGGCAGCAGTGGGTCTGAGGCAGCTGGGCCATGCTGCACCACAGGGGGCTTTGGTAGCAGTGGGCCCTGATTTTCTGATGGCTGCTACTGCTGTGGGGGAGGGGGGACTGTGGCCCTGCAGAAGGGAGCTGTGGCCATGTGGCGGGGAGCTGTGGACCCTGCAGAGGGGGGTGCAATCTGTGTTCCATGCAGGGGGCTGTGCTCTGTGGGGAGGGACAGGGGACCCACCCCTCCTGAGCAGCCCCCCCACACCCACAATCCCCCCAACATCCACCCACAAACCCCCCACCCCCAGCCACCCTCACAACCCCCATACCCACCTACCC
>NW_005841848.1:4451364-4468011 GCF_000455745.1 Alligator sinensis | reverse complement strand
CGCCCCCCCGCCATGCCCTGTATCCACACCAGTGCTGGGACATGTGGAGCCCCTTGGGACATGTGGGAGGGGGGGGGAGGTGGCAGCAAGGGTTTGTGTGAGAGAGAGATGGGGGTTGGGGGTGGGGGAGTGGTCTAGGTAGGAGAGGCCACCAGAGCCAGGCTTAGAAACCCCCTGCACCCCTAGAGCAGCCTGGGGGGGGGGGCACATCCTAAGAGGAGAGGGCCCAGCTCAGTTCAGTCCCAGTCGAGGGCTTCCCAGGATGGAGCAGGGAGCAGAACAGGAAGGGCTGGTACTGCTCAGAGCCACAGAGCAGTAGGTGGGACAGCTGCAGCTGGACTCATGTTCTGGTGCTGGGATAGAGCTGCAGCTGGGAGGGAGCTAGTGGGGGCAGGCAGGAGCTGTGGGTCAGGAGTGAGGGGACTGGGGGGCAGCTGTGGGTTAAGACTGAGGAGCAAGCACAGGGGCAGGGCACTGGCATATCAGTGCTGCTCAGCATAGCACATCCTGGTGAGCAAAAAGGGTAGAAGCAGCTTTGATTTTTCTATGACAAGAAAACCAAAAGTAAATGCTAAAGTGTATAGATTCTTAGAATCCCTTTTATTATGATGATAGGGGCTGGTACGCTTCCAAACTGCTTTATACTTGTAAATATATCAATAAAACATTGCCCAAATGATCTCTCTCTATATACTGGCATTTCATTCTAATAGCAAAAGAACACTATTTTGGGTATTTTAATGAGAGAATTTGGGTTTCTTATCAAAGATTTCACAATTTTTAAACAGGGAACACTGGGATCTCTGCTGCTGAAACAAGTGGCAAGATCCGGGCAGAGAAGCCTGTCCAGGGTTAGCACTGGGGACCCATCTGGAGGGCAGATGAGGTGTATGACCTCTTGGCCATTGCAGGCCAAGAGGACATGCTTTAACAGTTTAAAGTGGGCCATTGAAAGGAGCACATATTCTGGGAAATAGCTTCCCAGATGGCAGAGCGGAGTCAGCCCATCCAAGTCTGGCAGGTGCACAGCCATGGGGCCTTAGGTCTAAGTGGAAGGATGCTGTCGCAGGTGGCAGCAGGTCACAGCCAGGCAGCAGCCCCCACTGCCAGACTGCTGCAGTGGGTAGAGGGTGCAGGGGGAACTCCAAGTTAGGGCTGCTTCAGCAGTTCAGCTGGCGCGAAGGTTAGTGTCCCAAGATACCAACTGGCTGGGCCTCAGAAGTTCCTCACTGCTCACCAGGGAAGGTTTTTATACAGCTGGAGCCAGCACAGTTGATCCAGGAGGAGCTGGGCAGGGTCAGTTTGCCGCAAGTGGCACAACATGCCCCACACCAAAGTGCATGTTCAGGCACATGCACTAAGGTAAAAATCTCTAGCACAAATTTGTTTTTATTTGGGCTGCTGTAAGTGCATGGGCCTGCTGTTTGCCTTTGGTTTTCTTATCATAGAGTAGTCAAAACTCTCCCTGACTCCTTCACTAACCAGGGTTTGGGGACAGATGCCCCTGAAGCCACAGCTGCTGTCAGCAGGTCTCATCTTGTCTGGCAGCTGGGCACACAGGGTGTGTGCTGGGGGTATGTGGGGTTTGCAGGAGCAGGGTGGAAAAGGGGGTGGGGGGATGTGGGTGGCAATGGAGGGATGTGGGGGACCATGGGGTGTGTGAGTGGATTGTGGGAGGACTGGGAAGGCTCCTCAGGCAGGGTGGGTCCCCTACCCTCCACAGGGTGAACAGCTCATGGACTGCCTCCCACAGAGCTACAGCCCCCCAACAGGAACTACAGCCTCCCAAAGAGTCTATAGTCCCCCTAACAGGGGCCACATGGCCCCTGAAGGGGCTACCACCCCCCCCACAGGACCCACATGCCCCTGCCAGCCCCACCCCTCACATGCTCTTCCAGACCCCCAGATTGCTGCCCCACCCAGCCCCAGGCCCCACTGGAGAGCTGACAGAGCACCCCCCATGCACAGCCCAACTGTCCCCGAGTTGTCAGACAGCCAAGCCGTATCCAGGGGTCTAATTTTGCCTTCACATTGCAAACTTGCAGCACAGGGAACATTTTTTAGTTCCCGCATGTGCCTCTTGCAGCATCTCAAAGGGCTTTGAGATACTACAAGAGGTAAATGCACAATCGTCTGGTGGCACCTATACAATCCAGTTTAGACATTGATCAGACTCTACCCTATCATGCTTTATGCAAAATGCATTTTAATATCTTTTTCCTTACTTTATTGCTCACAAAAGTTCATATTTTGCATGTTTGTATATTCAAAAGATACTGATTTCAGTGAGAGTTTTGCATGCATAAGGAATGCACTACTACCTTTTAAATTGCACCTGAATAGGTAAATATCATAGAAATGGAAAACATTTGAACAACAATGGTAAGAGAAGATTTACAAATTAATTATTCACATGGACAGAATACATGTAACCTATGAAGGACATAGAATTATAACAGAAAGTCCAGTGCAAGAACTATCCATGAAAAAGCACCATCTGTCAGAGTCTTTTATGTGGATTTTCCATAAGGCAATTTTATTTCCTTAGTAAATCTAGTTTTAATTGCCTGTTAGGGGTGACTAATTTCTTGTAAAACCACAGTTTTCCTCCATGAAGTTCCATATACTTTACAAAATAGCCAGAAGTTTCTATAAGGTTCTAGAAACTAATATAATTAGTTTTTTCTCAACCCTGTTTATAACTCGGTATTCTTATTAACTGCTTAATTCTATTTTCAATACACTACTGTATTTTGCTTTATGCAAAGAATACAGAGTTGAAAATAGCAGAGTATAGCTTCCAAGGTATTTTTAGTCTCAGCAGAAAAGTTAAAAGGCACAAGATATGGCACCCAAGCCATTGCCAGATTAGTAGTCTTTTTCAGAGATCAGAATTATCATAATCATCTTTAAGCATCTGATCTTAAGCCCTGCTGTCAAGAGAAGTAATGGTATTGTAACATCATGCAAAGGAAGAATGACAGTGGGTTGAGCTACCAAACAGTCATGAAAATCAATGAATTATAGAAAGCAGTTGAAATTGATTGTCTTCCATGATTTTCTTATCTGTGTGTCCAAAGATGGCTGATGAGGCCTATCCAGAATCAACAGGCTCGACTGCAGCTCGGACATGTGTTTCTGTTTGGGGTGGGTGGTGCTGGATTTTTTTCTTTAGTCTGCAACATGCTGTTTCTCCTGCTGTTACTTTTCCATCTCCTATTATTGTGATGCATTTTCAAAGTACTGAGATCCCTGCAGTAGACTCTTCTTCCATTTGGGGGGCTCCTGCGTGATAGTCTCCCATGAGTTGATATTTATGTTGCATTATTTTATATTGTCTTTGAAGATGTCCCTGAAGTGCTTTCTCTGCCCTCCTCTTGAGTGTACAGCTTGGCTGAGCTGGAAGAACAAAACTTGCTTTAGGACTCTGGAGTCAGATATCTGGATGGCATGGCCAGTAAGGCTGTATGAAATAGATTCATAGATTCATAGAAGTAGGGTTGGAAGGGACCTGAGCAGATCATCAAGTCTGACCCCCTGTCATGGCAGGAAAGAGTACTGGGGTCAAACAACCCTGGTGAGGTGTTCATCCAGCCTCCTCTTAAAGACCCCCAGGGTAGGAGCCATCACCACTTCCCTTTGAAGTTGGTTCCAGATCCTAGCCACCCTGACTGTGAAGTAGTTCCTACAGATGTCTAGTCTAAACCTACTCCATAACAATTTGTGGCCGTTATTCCTCGTTACCCCAGGAGGTACTAGGGGGAACAGGGTCGCTCCCAAACCCTGCTGGTCCCTGCTGGTGAGTTTATAGATGGCCACCAGGTCCCCCCTCAGCCTTCTCTTGTGAAGGCTGAACAGGTTCAGGTCCCATAGCCTCTCATTGTAGGGTCTGCCCTGCTGTCCTCGGATCATGTGTGTCGCCCTCCTCTGGACCCTCTCAATGCTGTCCACATCCCTCCTGAAGTGCAGCGCCCAGAACTGAACACAATACTCCAGCTGCGGCCTGACAAGTGTTGCATAGAGAGGGAGGATCACCTCCTTGGCCCTGCTTGAGATGCATCTGTGGATGCACGACAAGGTATGGTTAGCCCTACTGACCATGACCTCACATAGTCAGCTCATGTTCATCTTGGAGTCAATAATGACTCCAAGATCTCTTTCTGCCACCGTGCTCTCGAGAAGGGAGATTCCCAGCTTATACGTGTGCTGCTGGTTCCCACTGCCCAAGTGCAGCACCCTGCACTTGTCAGTATTGAAACCCATCCTATTTTCATTAACCCACCCCTGTACCCTGTCCAGGCCCTGCTGTAATCTGTCCTTCCCTACTAGTGAGCCCACCTCACCCCAAATCTTGGTATCATCAGCAAATTTAAACAGGCTGCTTTTTACCCCACCGTCCAAGTCACTAATAAAGAAATTGAACAGTGCGGGCCCAAGGACCGAGCCCTGGGGGACTCCGCTGCCCACTTCCCTCCAGGTTGAAAAAGACCCATCCACCACTACCCTCTGAGTACAACCCTTCAGCCAATTTGCAATCCAGCTGACTGTGTAGGCATCAATGCCACAGTCACCTAGTTTTTTTGATGAAAATGGGGTGGGAGAAAGTGTCAAAGGCCTTGCTGAAGTCCAGAAAGACTACATCCACCATGACACCTGCACCCAATGCTTTTGTGACCTGATCGTAGAAGGCAATCAGGTTGGTCTGACAGGACCTGCCCCTAATGAAACTGTGCTGGATGCCGTTGAGCATCATCCCTGCTACTGGCCCATCACAGATGTGCTCCTTGATGATCTTCTCAAAGAGTTTCCCCAGGATTGAAGTAAGACTAATGGGCCTCTAGTTGCCCGGGTCTTCCCTCTTCCCTTTTTTGAAGATGGGGACCACGTTGGCTTTCTTCCAGTCATCTGGCATCTGGCCAGAGCACCATGAGTTCTCGTAAAGCCATGCCAGGGTCCCCACAATAACCCCAGCCAATTCCCTCAACACCCTGCGGGGAAGAGCATCTGGACCTGCTGATTTGAATATGTCCAGCCCCTCCAGAAGCTCTCTAACCCGGTCCTCCATGACTTTAGGCCTGGCGGCATTTCTCCCGAGTCCGTCTGGAATCCTGGTCAGGGAGTCCTGGTCCCTGCATGAGATATGGAGGCAAAGAATTTGTTAAAGAGGTCTGTTAAAAATTTCAATGGGTGTTTCATTTCAAAGCTGTTTCGACATGTTTTGAACTTGAAACAGTGAAATCTAAATCAAACAAGAGGTTTCAAAAAAGCTTTGAAACAAAACAAGGGCACTCAAAATGTTTTCAAAGTTTTGAAACATTTTGAGTTTTGAAGCCAGGCTTGCTTGCAGCTAAACAGAAACTAAAGAGAGGGAGGGGGAAGAAGGAGGATGGACTACTCTGATATTGACATCTAGCTCCCAGTTCAATTCCCCAGCTCTCTGATCGCTTTCCCCAGCTTTCTGATAATTTCCCCAGCTCTTACCAGGGAGTGCGGGCTCCCCATCTATGCATAGAGTGCAGCCTGCTGAAACCCAGTGCACAGATCCGGGGACCCATGCCCCCCAGAAAGAGCTGGGGAATCAAACAGGGGGTTGGGGAATTGAACCAGAAGCTGGGGGAATGTTCAGGTCCCCCAGTTCCCAGTTCAATTCCCCAGCTCCCTGACCTTGTCCCCAGCTCTTTGATCATGGGATGACACCAGGCTGCCACTGAGGCATGGTGCTAGCCAGCCAGCAGCAGCAGCAGCCTGCTGAAATCCCGCATGGAGATCTGGGGACTGTGCCCCTTGGAAAGAGCTGAGGGAATGATCAGGGAGCTGAGCATTAGACCGGGAGCTCTGGCTGACAGATAGATCTGCCCCAGCTCTGGGACAGCCTGTGGTACCCTGCCAAGGCATGTTGCACCTGTGCAATAGGGCAGCTGCGACACAAGTGCCAGGTGCGGGGGGCGATCCCTGCTGCCCTGCGCTGCATGGGGAGTCTCTGCCATGAGCGCCCAGAGGCCCCAGTCACCACTGACAGAGCTGGTGACTGCAGAGCTTTTTTTTTTTTTTTAAAGCTCTGCACTCACCAGCGGTGGAGCATGTGGATGACAGCATGCTGCCACTGCCAGCAGGACCCAGAGCCAGCACCTGAGTCTGCTTGGTGCAGCCTGCACTGAGCACTGGGAAGAACCCAGTGCTGGCACTGGCCCCAGCCAGCAACAGCAGCCTGCTGTCATCCTGCACTCAGATCCAGGGCCCATGTCCCCTGGGAGGGTTCTGGAGCTGTGCCAGACTCCTCCCAGAGGGAGCTGGCTCCTGGATCTGCATGCAGGATGACAGCAGGCTGCCGCTGCTGGCAAGTGGTACTAGTTTTGCTTTGAACGGTGTCAGGTGCAGTTTCACAAACACCCCTGCACCTATCTCCTTGAAACTAGGCAGATTCATGCCCTCAGAAGGGGCTACCATCTCTTCAATTTCCATTTGAATAAGGCAGGAAATGACAAAGGTATATGCATTTTTGTGATTCCCTATTATAACCTATGGGTGAAATGTTGAAATGCTTCGAAACAGCATTGAAACAGCGAAACAGTTTCGATGAAATGAAATGGAATAGCGCTTAAAAAAAGTTAAATGGAACGTTGTTCCTTCAAAATGGTGAAATGGAAGTTGAAACAAAACAGTGCTGTTTTGCACAGCCCTAATGGCCAGCCCAATTAAGTTGATGCTGGATGATCATTGCCTCAATACTCATTGTGTTTGCTTGCAAGAGGACACTAACATTGGTGCATCTCTCTTCCTACTGGGTTTGGAGGCTTTTCCTCAGGCAACATTGATTGTACCTCTCCAACACCTTTAGATGTCTCCTGTACATTGTCCACAACTTAGTTCCATACAAAAAAGTGGGGAATCACGACTACTTGATAAACCATGAGCTTCATTTCAGATCTGATAATGTGATTTTCAAACACCCATTTCTTCAGCCATCCAAAGGCTGAATTTGCACATTTGAGGCGATGTTGGATTTCTTCATCAGTGTCTGTGAGAGATGGCTTCCAAGGTACAGGACATACTCAATGTTCTCCAGAGTCTCATCATGGATCTAGATTACCGGAGCTGGAGACTGTTAATTAGGAGCTTGTTGGTGGAGTACCTTAGTCTTCCAAATGTTAGATGTCAGTCCCATTTTCTTGTATGCCTCAGTAAAGACATTGACAATTGTCTGAAGATCTGTTTCCAAGTGAGCACACACTGCAGCATCATCAACATATTAGATATGATCAGGATGGTCTTGTTTTGGCTTGGAGTCAGCTGAAGTCAAACAGCTTACCATTCATTTGGTAGTTTAGCTCCAATCCAGCTGGGAGCCTGTGAGTCAGATGTAACATTGCAGCAAGAAATATTGAAAAGAGTGTTGGAGCAATGATGCAGCCTTGCTTAACTCCCATTTTAACCTCAAAGGGATCTGTCATAGTTCTATTACTGAGAACCACCACTTTCATGCTATCATGGAGTAGGCAGAGAATGGTGAGAAACTTCAGTGGGCATCCATTCTTCAGAAGGATCCTCCACAACACTTTTTGTCTAACAGAGTTAAAAGCTTTTGTGAGCCAAAGAAGGCCATGTAGAGATGTTTATGTTGTTCCCAACATTTATCCTGCATCTGGAGAGCTGTGAAGATCAGGTCAGTTGTGCCTCTTTATGCCCTAAACCCACAATGAGATTCTGGGGGTAGCTCTTTAGCAAGTGGAAGGAGACAGTTCAGAAGGGTTATCACAGGGATCTTTTCTGTGGTGGACAGCAAGGTGATTCCTCTGTAGATTCCATAGTGGGGCTTGTGTCTTTTCTTGAAGATTGTCACTATCAGGGTGTCCCTGAGGTCATCTGGGATTTCCTTACTATTCCAGATCCTGAAGATGAGGAAATGACGCTGTGATGTGAGCTCTTCTCCCTGTTTGAACATTTCAGTGGAGATTCCATCTGCTCCAGATGCCTTATTTTTCTTCATATGATTGATAGCTTTTTTCACCTGGTCAAGGGTTGGAGGGATTCTGAGATCATCTCTGACTGGGTGTTGTGGGATGGAGCTGAGAACACGCTCATGAATAGCAGAGTCTTGATTGAGAAGGTCTTTAAAATGCTCCTTTCAACAAATACTGATGGCTCTTCTTTCCTTAATCAAGTCTGCTCCACCCTTAGCTCTCAACCGGGTGGCTCCCTGAGTGCTCAGATCATACATGACTTTGGCACTGAAGAAGCCTCACAAACTGGATATCAGCCAGATGTTGCATCTCCTTAGCCTTGTCTACCTACCATTTGTTCTTCATATCATAGGTCTGCCTTTGGACCTCTGCCTTAGCCTGTTGGAGATTCAATTTTTTATGTTTGGAATTGGTGTTCTTTTGCCAAACATAAAAGGCCTTGCACCTGTGATCGATCAACTCTTGGATTTCCTGGTTATTCTCATCAAACCAATTTTGATGTTTCCTAGTAAAGAATCCAGGTGTCTCTTCACAGGCATTGATGATAGTGGCCTTTAGGGTACTCCACATGCTGGTGACATTCTCCCATTGTTTGCTGACTGGAATTCACCAGTGTTTTGTTGAGGCACTGATGGAGGAGGTCTTGCTTGTGTGGGTCCTAGAGTCTTTTAATATTGATCTTCCATCAGCATTGCTTCTGCTGTAGCTGTCATTTGGGAGGCAATTTGAGTGACATAACTGAGTGAATGAGTTTGTGATCGGTCCAGCAGTCATCAGCTCCTAGCATAGCTAATTTGATGTGGACATCTTTGCAATTCTGGGCATGGACATTGACATAGTCAGTCAGGTGCCAATGCTTAGATTGTAGGTATTGCCATGATATCTTGTGCCTGTTTTTTTCTAGTGGAACAGGGTGTTGGTGATGGTAAGTCCATGTTCTGTTCATTTGATCAAGAGGAGGATGCCACTGAAGTTGACCTTTTCTATCCCTTCCTGACCAATGGTTCCAAATGGTTCCAGCTGGTTTTAGAGGCTAGAGTCCCTTCGGACTTTGGCATTGAAATCTCTGAGAAGAATAAGTCTGTCTCCCTCCGGAACATCAGAAATGACTTAGTCAAGGTTGGCAGAGATTTCCTCCTTGGTTTCATTGACATCATCAAGAGTCAGGGCATACGCGCTAATGACAGTGGCATATTGAGTGCATGCCAGTTTAAGATGGAGAGTCATGAGGTCCTCATTAATTATGATAGGGAACTCACAGAGTTGATTTATGAGTTCATTCTTAATGGCAAAACCAACTCTGCAAAGTTGGTGTTCTCCTTCCTGTTTACCTTTTGAGAAAAAGGTATAGTCATCTCCATGTTCTTTGAACTTCCCACTTCCATTTGCTGGGTCTCGCTCAGTGCAGCTACGTCAGTGTTGTGTTGGTTGAGTTCTTGGGCCATGATTGCAGTGCAGCATTCTGTGTGTTCACTATTATGGTTGTACATGAGGGTCCTGATGTTTCAGGTCCCAAAAATAATGGTGTGTCTTTGCTGATATTTTCAACCACAGTAAAGGTGATCCCACTGGATGTGGTTATTGAATCAGGAAGAAATACAGAATACTGTATTAGATAGGCTTTGCTATCACCATCCCCATGTGGGGTAAGCAGAGCAGATCCTGAAGAGGGCTACTCACTCACAGTAACAACTGATGAATAACACTCCTGTCTCATCCAAGAGCTAGACGACCTTCTTGTAGCTGCCACCTTTGTGCCAGTTCATTTCTAGGAGCTTCCAGACCCCACAATCCTGCTCCTGCTACCATTAGTTGGTGTCCAAAGGGCTTGAAGAATGTACTGGAATGGGATATGCCCGTGTGTGGCTTCTTTTATTGTGGAGAAGCTGCTGCACATTAACTACCACACGGCTCTTGATAGAACAGAACCTTCATCCAAGGCAAGGAGACCAAGACAACAGCGGATTTCATTCATCCACTTTTGCAGCCATTTAGATGCTAGCACCTTCTTCTGCTGGCTCTGCCATTGAGGACTTGTAGGCCCATAGCTGGGGGCTGGGAAGGTTTATTATAGTGATGACCTGTACTCACCATGTCACAGCACCATCAACGCATATAATGTGGCTTTTCAGGGGGGAAACCGTTGTCATCTGCTGTCTTCACCACATCTTGGTGGTGCCACCACTGTTTTGTCCACGACAGCTTATTTGTTAGAGTAACCCCTGCTTATTTCACTGCTAACCTTCCCTAAAGGTTGTTCCACTATTCACCACCTGTGGATGCATTGGGTAGTACAGCTCTGCCCCACAGAGAGCTCTACAGCTTTATAGTTCATGGACAAGCTGTATCTTGTCCTTCAATAAAGATAAACAAATCCTGCAGGGGGATGCTTGGGATGTACTGTAAGAATCTGCAGGGTTCATTCACTTAGAAATCCAAACCTTATATATATGGACAGCTCATGGCTACAAGTCAGCTGGCACTCCCTCATTGCTAACATATCATATACCTTTATATCTGTTTCTTAGATTTTCCAGCTCAGTTGGATCTAATCCTCCCAGAACCTCATTTTGATTCATGAAATGACTTATTCTCAAAAGCCTCCCTCTCCTGTAGGAATTTCTAAACCTTATTTTTCATTGTCTTTAGAACTAGTGAGACAGAGTCCTTGTGCACTACTAGAAGTATGACGTAGTTGCTCCCCAGAATTTGCAGCTGATGGAGAAAAAAAGTCCTCAAGTCTTTTTTGGGGAGGAGGAGACAGCCTATCTCCTGGATGGAAGTAGAAGAGTAGGTGCATCTACACATGCAGTAAGCATGTAGCAATAAACTCTGGCACAGTTCATTCTGGAGTTTATTTCTCTCAGGTACAGTGTTTACATGTGCACCTAGGACCACAGCACATTAAGGCAGGGTGGAGCAGCCCCAGCCAGCTGTTTGTTTTGCAGTAGTTCCTAGAGGCCAGAGTTCTAGGGCTAAGATTGGAGCCTGTTTTTATAAAGAATTGTATTAATACATAGTGGATGCATCTACTGGGTCCACAGTAAAACATCACCATCTATATGTGTGCCCATATTAGGGTGCAATAAATTAATTAACTCCACTGTAGAATAGTACTGTCTGAGACAAATACTATCCTACAGCAGAGTAATTTGTGCCACTGCAACACACATGTAGATGGTGACTGGGGCAGTCTACTCCAGCAAGCCTTGCATCAGAGCCATCCCAGGAGGGGAGGGAGGGGAATCAGGGTGACCACTCTGAGCCACATGCTTTGGGGGCCCCCGCAGATCCAGGTGAAGAGGCTATGGCCCCTCCTGCATGTGGTGGCTGCCATGTTTGAGGTTTTTCCCCCCTGCCCTGTGTGGTGAGAATTTCTTTACGTGTGTTCCAGCCTCCACCCCTCCCCCAGCATCTGATGTCCTGTAATGTTCATTTACCCAGCTAAGTGTGCCATGGGATGGAAAGGTTGGGAAACACTGCTCCAGCCCATGCCCTGCCTTTGTGGGGGTCCCACGAGCCCCATGCAGTGTTAAGGGGGCCCCACACAGGCTGATTTGTCCCAGGTCCCACACCCCACTAGGGAGGTCTCTGCCTTGCATTTACTGTGATCTCTGATTTTCCTGGCTCCTGACTTGGCTTCAGTTTTCCCTGACCCTGCTCTTGGATCTTCCCTGGATCTCAGAACCCAACCCTTTTGTTCTGATTTCTGATCTTGGCTTGAAACCTGGGCTGTGTACCTCTCCTGGCTCTCCAGGGACCTGGTCCCACATTTTCTGCTTTTCTAATACAGAACCCAGTCTGATGCCCTGGTAACTTGTACCTCCATCTAGCTGACATCCTGGTTGCCCTTCAGGAGCTACCTGCAGGCCTGGCAGTCTGTGGTCCTGGCCAAATCCTCACAGCTTCTGTTAGATATCTTGAACACTAAGAAAATCTTGACACTAGCCATCTATCCACTCCACCTCAAAGAGAAATAATACTATTTAAAATGTGAAAAGAACTGTCCTCTTGAGTATTGTAATTAAAACCCATGAATTTTGATTTTTTCCCTCTGTCATGATAACTTGTATAGTTTTTCTTAAATTATCATGGCAAATATCAATATATCACATGCAACATGGAAGTCATATGAGATACTGACCCCTGTGATCTCCCTGCTTTACCTGTAACAGGTTAGGGTGTTGTGTTATGTTTTGTGTTGTGTCAGGGTTGATTATATGTGGCAGTGCACCTTTGGGTGCCTGCCACTTTAAGGGCTGGAGACAGGCAGCGCGCAGGTGCTTGATTAAAGCAGCCATTTTCAAACTTCGGCAAGACAGGCAGTGGCAGCAGTTGGCTGCCAGCCACTACAGAAGTAATGTTAGCCAGCTGACCTACTACTCAGGAGCATCTTGGAGGTAAGGGCAGGAGCTGTAGGGATGGTTGGAAGCTCCTGGTCCTGGGCATGACTTGAAACTGCACCCCACTCGGGAAGGGTGCCTTGGTGGAACTCCTTGTGGTGAGGGAGTCCCTAAGAAATGGTGGGCCAGTTACCTCCCCAGTGAAAGGCAGGTAGGGGTGCCTTAGCCCCAGTCCCAGCCCCCACCATCTGGTGGGTAGTGCTAGGAGTTCTGGTAAGAGCCAAGCATGCTTGGAAGGAGCATCTGAACCCCTCAGGGGTGTGAAACCTTGGAGAGCCCAGAGGGGGTAGTATCAGTGTGTGGGCCTGCACAGAATAGGGTGCAAAAAGGGGCAGTTGAAGGACTGCATAAGTGGGGTGCAGAGTAGGACTACTGAGAGAAGCTTGAAGGGCTGTACCAGGGGGGTATTGAGTAAGGTGGCAAGAGCAGCCTAAAGGCCAGTACGTGGGCCAACCCCCACAAGTGAGAGAAGAGTCAAGTTGCCCAGTGAGGGGCTTGGGGTGGAGTCAGCACAGTATTTGGAATAAGGTCAGGCCACATAGAGTAGGTGAACTCGTGGGATCCAAAGGACTGTGTGTGTCCTACCAGAGTATAAGTACTGAAGCCTGATGGCCCAAAGTGGGTCACTCAAAGAAGCAAGGCATTAGAGAATGGCCCAGTGATGGGTGGTATGCTACAGGCCCCTGTGAGAGGGACACAGAGTGCAAGAGGCCCCTGTGAGAGGGGGGGCGCAGTGAGTGTGAGCATGTAACAGGTCCAGTGGTGGACTGAGTTTGCCCTGACCTGAAGCCAGAGAGCAATAATAGCTTGGATACCATCTACAAGGCATGGGCCATGGGGTAGGGAAGGTTTGGAGCTGTGGATATCGCCCCCTGGCATCGGGGTAGTGAATGGGAAGCCTCCCACTTAATATATTATGAAAACATTCAAGTCATGGCAGGTAAGTCAGGGCAGACTGCCCTAGGCAGGTGGGCAGGCTAACTCATGATCTATCCCCAGGAAGGCCCCCTATCACACTATAATTTTACTAATAATTTAGAAAATAGATTTGTATAGGATGGTTTAGAAAGAGATGATTCTGCCTCAGGTACAGGGTTAGACTAGATGACTTCTGGAGGTCCCTTCTAGCCTTACTTTTCCATGATTTCTATGAAAAATCAAAGAAAATTATAGATATTGATATAGATATTGTTATGCACATATATGTGCATATAAGTATCTTCAGTACAATTTCATTTCTTCTGAGAAGTATTAAACTATAAAATAAATAGTGTCAGATATATTTTATATTAAAGACATCTTTTTATAAGTAGCAGTAAAGAAATATTCTCTCTTCAAAGACTAAATGGTCTTCTTTATACCCCTTAAACATTTCTCTCTTTTTTAATTGATCAATATATATAAGAAGGCAAGGCACAAGAAAAGAATGAGATTACCACTCTGTGTTACAACTGCAAAAATAAGACACCACAAATTAGGAAAACAAAGCTATTCATGTTGTCTCAAGTACTAAATACAGGCAGTCCTCGAGTTACAACAGTTTGCACTTACAACATTTGTAAATTGACACCCTGTTTCAACATTATGACAACAGTTTCGACTTTAGAACCGTTGATCTGATGCAACACTTTGCCACTGAACAAGTTCTCTGTGTCACTCATCTCCCTGGAGAATATCTGTCCAAACCTCCTTGGACACTTTCTTTAAGAAAGCAGGCAAGACCCCAGAAAAACCTGCAGCCAAGACTCCTGAGAAGACTCCAGCCAAGAACCCTTCAAAAAGTCCAACCAAGAGCTTTTCAAAAAGTCCAGCAAAGTCACCTCAAAGCAGTCCTTCCAAATCAATACGATTGCTATTTACAAAATAAATACATTAATGTAGCTATATTACTCATCTATAATTGATCGAGTACAAAATTCTGGGGTATTTTTGGTGAAAATAGTGTATCAGGCCTTGGTTCAGGAAATAATCCCCCATTTATAACATTGTTTCTTATGAGAAAATTGGTTTCGAGTTACAACGTTTTGACTTAAGATGCAGTTTTCAGGAATCAATTGTGTTGTAAATCCGAGGGCTGCCTATATCTGCACATTTGTAAAAAAAAGAAAGAAAGAAAAGGGTCATTTAAAAATGTTATACTTCCATTTATTAAACAAGGTAGAACTATTTCATATCACCTGCAGTATTCATTAAAAATATAAACAGTAATAGATTTGCCATCTAGTTTAGTACATTTATGTTATACTTATATGCTGTTATTCAGTGGCAATTCCAAGTTTACCATTCAAGGTTGGTGATCACAAGCATAATCAATTTGATATTCAGTAGTAAACAGTAGAGGAAACCCTGCCTGTCGCTGCAAAGAAAAGAGGTAGTTCTATTAGTACAGGACTTATGAAGTATTGAAGAACAGGAGCCATGAAATATCCAAATGAAGGTTAAGGGAAAGACACTACCAGAATGCTTAATACAAGCCCATTCTGGTTTGCTTATTCACAAAACCAGAAGTTCAATCCTGTGCAGTGCTAGCATAAGACTATATGCCACTGGTTGACTTAAAATAGAACTTATAATAGCAGGAATTTTATTGATGTAGTGTACAGAAATGAATTACACTCTGTGCTATTAAAAAGTTTATCTTAAATTATTAACATTCAGGTCTCTCAGATTAATACCCATCCATGCTTCCATGATGTATTGTTTAATGTTGCTGTTGGAGGTATACATTCAGACTCTGTGGGCACATCTACATGCATGCTTTTCTGCAGAATGACTAATTAGCTCCGCAGTAGAGCATCACCTTCTACATGTGTGGCAACATTAGGCCAGAGAAAACTAATTAACTCCACTGTGGGATAGTACTGCCCAACACAAGTACTATCCTATGGTGGAATTATTTACTCCATCACAAAATATGTAGACAATGAACGGGACTGGCTGTGGCACAAGGGTGCTATAGTTGGAGTACTACCTGATGGGTAGACCCACATTGTAGTACCCTCATGACCCAACCAGCCCCTCTGCAGGCTGTTGAGCCAGGGTGGAGCAGGTCCAGGCTGTCAGGCTGAAAGCCTCCAGAATCCCTGTCAGCCAGGACTGTGCTGCAATGGCTCAACATGTCGTCCTGTGGTCCTAACTGCAGTGATAACTGCCAGGGTTTATTCAGGCACACTAATTGCACACATAGATGTGCCCAGTGGACGCATCCACACATGCATGCATGTGCACTTGCAGCAGCTTGAACAGAAGTGGTGCAAATTTGAGCCAGGGCTTTTCGCCTCAGCGCATGTGCTCATACATGCACTTCGTTGTGAAGCAAATTGTGCCACTTGGGGCAAAATAACCCTGCCTGCCTCATCACAGATCTGCAGCCAGGGGGAGCTAGAGCCCAGAGCCAGCACCTGTGCTGTCCCCAGCAATATAAAAAGCTGTCCTGTCCTGGCCCCAGCAGTATAAAAAGCTTCCCTGGCAAGTAGCTCAGGGCTACTAGCTCTCAGGAGCTTCTGGGGCCCAGCCAATTGGTACCTGGGGACACTACCCCTTGTGCCAGCTAGACTGCTGAAGCAGCCCTGAGAGTTCCCTGCACCCTCTACCCACTGCAGCAGTCTGGCAGTGGGGGCTGCTGCCTGGCTGTGACCTGCTGTGCACCTGCCAGACCTTGATGGGGACTGCACAGCCAGTAGAGGCATCTGCCCCTCTGGGCCAGCTGCCAGTGGACTGTGGTTGCAGGGTTGGCCTCTGTGTGGCACTACAGCCACGTGTGCCCCCTGCCCTGCCATCTGAGCAGCTATCACCTGAAAGATGTTCCAAGTGTGGTGGTCTGTTTTGAACTGTCAAAGCATGTCCTCCTGGCCCCATTTGGCCTTCCTAGCAAGCCGCTGCCTTCCTAGCAGAAATTCTGGTGTTCCCTATTGGAAAACTGAAAAATCCCTGATAAAAAAAATCCCAAAGTCACTCTGTAAAATACCCCCAAATCCATGTTCCTCCAAAAGTAAAACAGAAGACCACTATAAAGAGAGAGACAGACAGACAGACAGATAGAGACAGAGACAGCGATCAGTTGGACAATGTTTTATTGATATATCTACAGTGTTAAAGCAAGTCTCTTAACATAATAGTTAAGTGAACTCTAAATACATGTTTCATGAATTCATGAATACATGAATATATCTTTTGCTGCCCTCCCACAGGGGTTTCAGTCCCCACACAAAGGCTATGGCCCTCCAAATGGCCCCTGCAGGGGCTATCACCCCCCCCTACAAGGTCCACATGCCCCACCCCAG
>NW_005841848.1:4443382-4450811 GCF_000455745.1 Alligator sinensis | reverse complement strand
TCTTCCAGCTCCACTACCCCTTCATCATGGGCACTGGAGCCCTGGTGCTAAACACATGGCCTGGCCGGCCTAATGTTGCAGCCAGAGCATCTCCGTGGAGGACCCAGCCTCTGGTTACCTCAGGTCATGGTTCAGGTCTGTGCTCTGCCCCGCTTTTTTAAACTTCAATTTTTTTTAGACCCCTGGACATTCAGGGGTCTGAATTTTCTCTCTGTGCTGCAAATTTGCAGCACGGGAAACATTTTTTCATTCCTGCGCGTGCCTGTTGCCCCATCTCAAAGAGGTTTGAGACAGGGCAAGAGGCACATGTGCACTTGTCTGGATGTGCCCTGTGAGTTCAACTAAATTAACATCATAGATTCCCAACAAATTCCATTTAAGATTCCCGATTAATGGACTAGTTTATGCTTTGTGCCATGGAAAGTGCATGAACTCCATTTTAATTTGTAGAATGCTTAAATTTCCTAGGAAACCCTAAGATTGCCAAAATTACAGCAATCTTAATGCTAGTATAAATTATTTGATTTGTAACATTAATTAATTACTTAATTGTCAAATATTTTTTGTTCATTTGTATCTGACCAGTTTTGTGATGATTTGGGACCAACAAAGTTATTAATCAAATAAAATTATCAATAATACACAGCAACCATTGCTGAATAATATATTAATCAAATAGAATATGACCAAGAAATACAATTAAAGATTGATGTTTAAAAACGATAAAGCATGTCTAAATAGAGCCTGCTAATATTTTTACTTCAGTCTCACAGGAAGATTTAGGCCTACATTGATTACCTAGTCACAGACTCTTTACACAGCTTTCCATTTTTAATCACTTCATTTTACTTCTGCAAGCTGCACACTTCAGGAACATTGGCTTTTTCATGGCCTTGTTTGTAAGTCCAATTTTTTAAAGGGAATTTTAGAAAAAGTGATTTTACTACCTCTAAAAAATGTTTTGAAAAAGGTCTTTTTGTAATGTGATTTTCAGGTTTTTTTCACTTGCTAATTTTATCAGGTTTCTGAACACCACTGTCCAGTAGCACAACTAAGGAAGGGGCCCTCAGGAGGCCAGTTAACACTCTCAAGCACTTGGAACCTGTCCTGTCTCCCCACCTCAGCTCTTTGGCATCCTTCTCTGCCCATGGTTCAAAAATTGCTAGTTACGCCTTTCACTGTCATATACTACACTGACATCATACTTCTTAATTGTCACTTCATTTTGTGTCAGATAATCTGATTTTCTATCTATAATTCAATATATTTAACAGTAAATAAACTATCCACCATTCATAGGCCTGCTTTGCTCTTGAGATTATTTACTTTAAAGATATTTAATCTCAGATTATTTAATCACTTAGACTTCCAATTTGGAATGGGGAATATTTTGTGTTTATGGAACACCTCCTTGTACTACTAAAACCATTAGCCAAATTCTTGGTGGCTTGAATGGAATCAAGAATTGTCCTTTTTTTTATAGAGTTTTTCTTATTGACTGGAGCTCTAGGGTTTTGCACTCTCCAAAAACAATGTTAGTGACGTGTGACTATAGGTTGTACTGTTTAATACATTGCTTGGCCTTTTATAATGTTTTAAATTCTATTAATATCCTTTGCTGCTTTTGTTTCATGAATGAGAAATAAATATTATAAACAATATTTTTTAAAAGATTTTTTCACTATTTATACACTGATTTTACAATTCGTACATAAACAGAAAAGGGAAATGTGATGATAGCATTAAAAGAAATTATCATTCAAAGTAGTATTGTGAAATGATTTCTTGAGAACAGAAATAATATCTTGTATTAGCATTGTACCTATTTTGTTTTCACTGGGATAGCCATGGTTATTTTTATAGAATATGATTTTGGGAGAGTATAAGGAAGACCTAGAACTGAAGATCATCTTATTTTTTCAGATTATTCTATTTGATTCCTTTCTAATTCTACACAGACAATACCTCATTTAAATATGATTTACATCTTTCTCACTATTTTTAAAGGTCCTCTAACCCATATCACTTGTTTTGCTTTATTTCTTTTGTTTTTCAGTGAATATTACTTTTTGTTCTCTGCTTGGAAATGGCTATGTCAATATCTTTGTTTTCTTGTAGTTTCCCCATAGAGAAATAGATCCAATAATATTTTACATTTCAAATTTACATGTATAAGGAGATTAGTTGTCTTGGTGATGAATTTGATTTGCATCTTAGAGACAAGGGTGTGTATTTTACTGATATATTGGTATGGATTATAAATTGTAGCTAACATTCCATACTTCAGCCATTTTATTAGCTCAAAGGGCCAACACTAGCTACAGTGAAGATAGTATAAAGTACAATTATATTACACATGAAAAGTTTTTTCTTCCACACAATTTCAGTAGAAACTAGTCTACAATTTAGATGTTTTTAGATGTATAGATACATTGATATATTTTTAATCAAGTTCAAATTTTCCCCCAGTGTGTTCCTTCTAAAACTTACTCTGAACATCCAGACACACATATACTGTTAACAACCAGAGATAAACTAAAAGGTTTACAACAGGCTGCATGGAATCCAAAAAAAAGTGTGTTAAGAAGCTAAAAATGTTTTAAATATGTAATATTAGATGTGCAGCAATAAATGAAGGCCACATTTTAGAGGGGAAAAAGGTTTCTCTCTGTTTGTGTTCCTTTGCATGCATGGTCACTTTTATACACAATATATGTGTATACAGATTGGTAGCAAATAGCATACACATGCATTTATGTAAATTCCATAGTTTTTTGTGCAATAGTTATACTGTGCCAAAAATACAAGTGCAAATTATTTGCAGCATAGCTCTGCACACCTGAACAAGCAGGTTGTATTGATGCTAGTTGGAAAATGGTGTCCAACAAATGATTTTAGTAGATTTCTAAATGTGCCTGCTCATTTCTTCTTGACTCTGATTCTCAGACGTGCAAACTGATAGGCCATGATGTGCCTCAGAATGTGTCAAACCAGTGAGACAAAACTGAGGCTTTCTTCAAAGAGCTCACAGAAGTTTCCCAATCACAGGCCCTGGTTCTCATGGGGCACTTCAATCACCATGACATCTGCTGGGAGGGCAACACAGCAGTGTGCAGGCAACCCAGGAACTTTCTGGAGAGTGTTGGGGACAACTTCCTGGTGCAAGTGCTGGAGTGGCCAGCTAGGGGCTGTGCTCTTCTTGCCCTGCTACTCACAAACAGGGAAGAATTGTTGGGGGCTGAGTTCAGGATCCTGAGGAAAGGCAAGATGGAGAGCAGCAGAGTAAGGACCCTGAACTTCAGAAAAGCAGACTTTGACTTGCTTAGAGAACTCAGGGGCAGGATCCCCTGGAAAGCCAGTCTGAGGGGAGAGGAGTCCAGGAGAGCTGGCTGTATTTTAAATAAACTTTACTGAGAGTTCAGGAACAAACCATCCTGATGTGTAGGAAGACTAGCAAGTATGGCAGAAGACCAGCTTGGTTTAGTAGGAAACTCTTCAATAAGCTAAATCACAAAAAGGAAGCTTATAAGAAGTGGAAACTTGGCCTAACAATTATGGAAGGAGTATAAGAGTATTGCTTGGGCATGCAGGGATGAAGTCAGGAAGGTCAAAGCGCAATTGAAGTTGCAGATAGCAAGGGATGTAAAGGGTAACAAGAAGGGCTTCGACATGTATATCAACATTAAGAGGAAGATTGGGGAAAGTGTGGATCCCTTACTAATTTAGGGAGGCAATCTAGCTAAACCGGGTGCAGAAAAGGCTGAAGTACTCAATGCCATTTTCACTGTAGTATTCACAGGCAAGATCAGCTCAGACTACTCCACTTGGCAGCACAGCCTGGAGAGGAGGTAAGCAGCCAACAGTGGCAAAAGAACAGATTAGGGACTATTTAGAAAAGCTGAATGTATACAAGTCCATGGGGCCAGTTAGGATGCACCTAAGGGAGTTAGCTGAAGGGAGCTGGCTGAAGTAATTGCAGAGCCACTGGCCCTCATCTTTGAAAACTCATGGTAATTGGGAGAGGTTCTGGATGATTGGAACAAGGCAAACATAGTGCCCATATTTAAGAAAAGGAAAAAGGAAGATCCAGGGAACTATAGACTGGTCAGCCTGATGAACCTGATTGCCTTCTATGTTGAAATGACTGGCTCTGTGGATGTACGAATATCAGTGGATGTGATGTATACCTTGAGTTTAGCAAGGCTTTTGATATAGTCTCCCACAACAATCTTGCAGGGAGACTAAGGAAGTATAGGCTGGATGAATGGACTGTAAGGTGGATAGAAATCTATCTGGAGCATCAGGCTCAGAGGGCTCAGTGTCTACCAGTTGGCAGCTGGTACCAAGTAAAATGTCCCAGTGGACATTGGGACACTGTCCCATCAGTGACCATAGAGTGCACCCTCAACAAATTTTCAGATGACACCAAGCTGGGGGGAGTAGTAGATACACTGGAGGGTAGGGTTAGGTTTCAGAGTGACCTAGACAAATTGGATGATTGGACCAAAAGAAATCTTATGAGGTTCAATAAAAAAAAGTCCTAAGTCCTGCATTTAGGACGGAACAATCCCATGCACTGGTACAGGCTGGGGACTGACTGTCTGGGTAGGAACTCTTCAGAAAAGGATGTGGGAGTTACAGTTGACAATAAGCTGAATATGTGCCAACAGTGTGTGCTTGTTAACAAGAAAGTTTATGGCATACTGGTCTGCATTGGTAGGAGTGTTGCCAGCAGGTCAAGGGAAGTGATTATTCCCCTCTATTCAGCACTGGTGAGGCCACATCTGGAATACTGTACTGTGTGCAGTTTTGGGGGCCCCTGCTACAGAAAGGATGTAGATACATTGGAGAGAGTCCAGAAGAGGGCAACAAAAATGGTGAGGTGATTGGGGCACTTGACTTATGAGAAGAGGCTGAGGGAACTGAGCTTATTTAGTCTAGAGAAGAGAAGGCTGAGAAGGAATTTAATAGCAGCCTTCAAGTACCCGAAGGGTGGTTCCAAAGAGGATGGAGCTAGATTATTCCCAGTGGTGGGAGATGACAGAACACGGAGCAATGGTCTCAAGTTACAGCAAGGGAAGTTTAGGTTAGATATTAAGAAAAATTCTCTCACTAGGAGGGTAGTAAAACACTAGAACAGGTTACCCAGAGAGGTGGTGGACTCTCCATCCTTGGAGGTTTTTAAGACCTGGCTAGACAAAGCTTTGGCTGAGATGATCTAGTTGGGGATGGTCTTGCTTTGAGCAGGGGGTTGTAGCAGATGACCTCCTGAGGTCCCTTCCAACTCTGATTTTCTATGATTCTATGAGACTCTACAAAACATGGAGAGTAAGGGCCTGCTCTGATTCCACTTGGACATTCTATGTGGACATAGGCACCTGCTCAATTCTCTGAAATAATATTAATAGAAAAGGTGGGTGGGTTCTCTTATTACTTTCTGCGACTTAGTCTTAAGGCTAAGATAATAGCGCTCCCAAAAGTAGATGCATTAATGTGTCTTTTCATAGGTTTGAAAAGGGTGTTATAGGATCTCACTTAAGCACCTAAGTTTAATTACATGGCTAATAATTAGAATAGTTTCTGGCCCCATAAGTATGTACAAGTCAGGGCAAATTTTAAAACATAGCCTAAAATGATTCTTCAGATGGTATTACAGAAATGGAACAATTGCCATGTGGAAAAAGTACTATTCATTAAGGGCCAGACTGGCCTCCATGCACAAGCAGTTCCCATGCAATTAATTAGCCACAACCTGGTTCTTAAAAGAACAAAATATTTAAGTTTTTCTGCACTCCTTAATGAAAATTCAGTTTAACTTCCTTATTAAGGGAATTTTTTGTGAGATTTTTCCTTTATTATAAAAACTTTTTCTTAGGAACTTTAGTCTTCTGAACTCCTTTCTCGTCTGGGGATGTCTTGCATGATTGCCCAAGAGTGTTTTAATGATATGGCACATGTAGTGTTTATGTAAAGGTGCTGTCATCTTTAACTTTATTAATTTTATGTTTATAAGCATTGTGATATTGGCTATGAAATGTATTTCTTATATGCTATAATAGGGCCTGGATTTCACAATATAATAAGGAATTTCAAGTAGTAAACAGTTTCTTAGGGTGGTAGATTTTATTGACTAACTATGTAGCTGGGATGTAGTTGGTACAGGACTTGTCCTCAAAAGCATGCCTAACTATATTCTAATGTACATAGTTGGTCCAATAAAAGATATAATCATAAAAGATCCTTGCCAATAGCCAGATAGTAAACTGTGCTTAAGCCTGCTTTGAAAGCATGGTAATATCTTAAATTTTCCCTTGGTGTAGGAAATGCTGGGGCCTCCCTGCTGATGAACTAGGGGAAGACTGTATTCTTGGATTTAAGATACAGGGTGAGAACAGGTTATTGTTCTGGTATCACCATTTTTTTTTATTCTCATTTCTCTGCCTGTACTTCAACATATGGCTACTGATTTCTTATGCTTTTCCTTGTGTTTTATAGTAAAACCTTTTTGTTATTTTTTGACCCACAGTGCTAATTGTAATTCCAGACCATTTGACCATGCAGGCTTGCTCATTCTCTGGAAAGAGGGATCCATCTTTTCTGAGTACACAACTGGACAAGAGTGTTATTCTTCTATCTGGCAAAAATCACCTCTGTCAAAAGCTGCCAAGGTCTAGGTTAGACCTTAAAAGCTGAGGTGTCACAGGCCAGGTCTTGTTTGGTTCTCAGTGGTCATGCAGCAGATAGTAGGAAGGGGTTTGGGGCAGCAGGACACCTCAAAGATCAGGAAACACCCTGGAAGTGTGTCTTAAGGTGCACCCAGGCCACATCCAGGTCCTGGATGTGTCACATTTATAATACTAAATACCGTTAAATTGCATTAAAGATAATAAACATAAGTTTAGTCACTGAATGAGAAACAAGTAATATGCTGGAAGGTAATGTGAAGAACTGCTGTCTTACAGGGTAACTAACATGTGAAAAAAGATTCACAAACTTAGAGTGTCCACAGAATAGAGTGCTCTTTTGAGTTCAGTTCCAGAAAGAATTCTATTTATACTTTCTAAATAGGTCTACATCTCATATAAGGACAAGTATACTTAGCACAGGTTACCCAGAGAGGTTGTGTAGTCTCCATCCTTGGAGATTTTTAAGACCTGGCTAGACAAAGCTTCAGTTGGGATGATCTAGCTGGGGATATTCCTACTTTGAGAAAGGGGTTGGACTAGATGACCTCCTGAGGTCCCTTCCAACCCTAATTTTCTATGATTCTATGACGGCATATATTTTTCTTTAATCCTTGAAATCTTTACCAGTGGGAACTAGGTATCCATTCAATTTTTTCAATCTCCTTTATATTTAAGAAAATTTCTGCTGTATTATATATGTCTTCTATTTCCACTGAAAATAAATCCTCTTTTTTCCCCCTGTA
>NW_005841848.1:4435664-4443351 GCF_000455745.1 Alligator sinensis | reverse complement strand
CGGTACCTTAGATCGTTGGTCAGCAGTTCTTATTCTAGCTCATAAAAAACCATGATATTTGTAAACCTCAGGCAATTCATTACAGCAAACTTAAGGCTTAGCATGTGCCAAAAATATGAAACAGAGAAACAGAAGTCTTTTCTCTCAATCTTGTGAATTATCAAATGGACTATATTATAATAGCCTGTCACACTGCAATACTATTTGTGCAGTCATTTGAACCAATTTAGGAGATATTTCCATAATACAGTAATGCTTTATGTTTCTAAATTATTTTGCCACTTCTAAGTGATCTTTTTTTATTTCCTTGTCTGACAAAATCTTTTCTTTGCATCTTAAAGAAATAAAAAGTAATATTGAATATTAGTTTACTCAGACTATTTCAGCAGCCTCTGAATAAATTAAATGTTAATACTCTTCATTAATCAACTAATGAGTACTGAGGGACCACTGCTTTCCTCCTAAGAAATTCAGGATATTCTACTGTTAAGCATGTGAGTGTAATCTTCATAAAGAGTTATGAGTTGTTGCATATACTTGGTCAAATTAATTCCTAAATTAATTTGTCTGAAGTAAATGGAATTACTCTAGGGATTAATCTGATCAATTTTGTATGATTTAGATTATTTTTCCAGTTAGTTAAAAGACTGTTTTTACTTAAGTTGACCAAATTTCATTGAACAGGCATGACTGAATAAATGGAGGACAAAGCCAGAAAGACAAGAGCCATCTCTGCCTCGGGATATGGGATTAATGCATGTGAATTCCTTGACAGGAATTTTTCGATGAATTTCTCCTGCCCCCCTCCCTGCCCACTGGAAAATGTTGAAATGACAAAGCTGAACCTTTTAATGAATGCGTGCCAATTTCAGAAAAAAACCCAACCCTTTTGTTTTGAAGGTTTCTTAGGTGCAGGAAGGAGTTTGTGGTTAAAAAAAAAAAAGAACACGTGCAGATACCAACAGCTTAGTGATTAAGGCACTCGCTTGAAATACAGGACAGACAGGTTCATAGAAATCATAGAAATGAAGGGACTGGAAGGGACCTCAAAAGATCATTGAGTTCAAAACCCCTGAACAAATGATCAAATGATCCCTGCAAGGTATCTGTCCAGGTTCAAGTCCCTTTTCTGACAAAGGCAAAGCAAGGAGTTGAACCTCGTACTCCTGTATCCTGGGAGATGGCCCTACCTATTGGCTGTTATGGACTATGGCACTCTCACTCTTACATGTAGGATAACTGTCACTATACATAAATTATTAAAAAATCATAGGCTCAGAGGACTATACTGTCTGGTGACTAGGATGCCAGAATGGGCAGAGCAGAGACTTCATTTTAGATCTGCTGCAACCTCAAGAATGCTTTAGCTACTGGATTATAAACCAGTTTTGCTGAGGTTCTTCTGTTGGAGCTGTTCCGGTTTGAATAAGTAACTGAAGGAAGAAAGATTGATTCTATGTTTTGGTGGTTAGAGTTCTTATTTGGCATGTGGGAGACCTTTGCTCAACACCATGTTCTGCCTGAATCAGTTTTCTAATCAGCTTACTCTAGCGTCTACCTCAGGCATTTGTGATCAGGAGAGTGTATACTATACCTAACATTTCATACTCAACTGAAATACAAGATGATATGTACAGTACATCTTATCCCAAGCCTTAAGAGTTAATAAACTACAGGAGAGTCAGAATGGAAGAGTTTTGCTACCTCCTTATTCCAAGAGGCATTGAATCTGCCTAAGGGGAAAATAGCTGTTAAAGGGGTATGCAAGTTTGCCCTGACACTACTGTAGACTGTATGAGTCCTTAGTGTACTCTTGCAGATTTGGTATTAACTGTAGCATACAAGTGAATAATATACAAGGTTATGGAATTTTAGTTAACTGAAAAAAGTGATGGCATAGCAAACAGGGTAAATTGGTATAAATTCAGCTTCACTGAAGAAGATGCACTAAAAATCACTAGAATTTTGCACATTGGGTTTATTTTATATAACTTAAACTCATGTAATTCAAAGTGCTGCAGGAAGAATATTAGTACTTTCCTCTACGCTAACCAGTGTTCATTTTCCAGTCATGCAGTCTGTGGCAAAGTGGGGGGTCCCTGACTAGCCACAGAGCTAGTTTCCAACCTGTCTCTGGGCATGCAGCCCACCTGTCTCGTCTGCCATGCCTTGTTGTAATTAATTAGGTTGTTAATTAAGGTGGGAGGCTGCCCATTTTACGTCCCAATATTGGCAGGGGGGGCAGGGCTATTCACAGCTCTGTTCTACTCCTACACCGCAGCCCAAGCCTCACAGATGGCATCTCAGGCAGTTGGCTCAACTGTACCCGTCACCTATTAGCTGCAGCCCCAATCATTGGACCTTCAGCTTCCATACAAGCCGTGGCCCCATCTCAGGCCATTTGGGACCCTGCGCTTCTTTGCTCATTATGGGTGTCCCTTGCAGTGGGCCCCTAGCCCTTTTGACCCTTCTGGTCCTGGTCCCAGCACTGACCAGTTGAGTCCCTTGGTTGGGTTTACACCTCCTGCCTGCACTTAAGGATTGGGGTCCCCCATTCCCATCTCAGGTGCTTCTGGAAGTATGCCTGGCCCTGTGGGGTCACTCCCCCAGCAGGCTCCGACACTTCCTGAAGCTTACCCGGTCTACCCTGCTCTGATGGTTAATGACCCACCCAAAGGTGAGGGCTGGGGTTAAGGTGCCCCTACTTGCCTTTCACCAGGGTGATAACTGGCCTGGCATTTTCTGGGGGCTCCCATGCCACCAGGCTACCCACTCCTGGCAGGGTGCAGTTTTAGGTCATGACCAGGAGCATCCACTCCAAACCATCCTGTACAGCTCCTACACTTACCTCCAAGATGTTGTATTCAGCCAGGCAATGTTACTGCCTGGCCCACCAGTAGTGAACTACCTTGTTTAAATCAGCAGCCAGGAATCTAAAATGGCCACCACAATCAATCACCTGCTGGCTGCTTGGCTCAGCCCTTAAAGTGGCAGACACCAACAGTGCCCTGCAACACAATCATCTAATTGTTGTAAATATGGCAAGCTGACTACCACATTTTCATTATAGACAGACAATATAAATTAACAAACAAAGACATTTTTACATGTGCTCCAAGGGTGAGGGGGTGCTTTAATTTGAGCGGTTCCAAGAGCTGCTGTAATTAAAGCACTTGCAGCTTCTCCTGTATCAAAATCACTGGACTTCTAAATGGCAGTGAAAGCACGTTAACTAAAGCTCATTGAACAAGCTTTAGTTAAAGTATCCCCACTGCCATTTTGAAGTGCAAGGATGCTGATATACAAGATGGAGAGGCTGCTGGAGCAAGCTGATTAACACTCTCCAACAGACTTGATTTAATTGGGTCTGCTCCAATGCACTGTAATTACAGTGCATCAGAGCAGCATCCCACACATCTACAGGCACCCCATGAGCTTCCACTACATCAGTACACCTCTGAGAGCCAACTCACACTTACTATATAAGTATAAGGAGAGAGGGAATGTGTTACCCCTTCCATAATGTAATTAATAACTAGGGTATATTAGTTATACAAGGTTTCTTATTTACAGTGTGAAACTACTTTATGTATTAATGACCTTGGTATAGGGCATTAATTTCTAGAGGTTTAATGAACTTCAGTTGGTTTATCACACTTCTCAAAAAGTCATTAACTGTTAAAATATGCTTTTCGCTCATGCTTAGTATTGATTTTTATCAGACACTTTCAATGCAAGAAAACTTAAAAAAAGAAAAAGAAAAAAGAAAAAATAGAGAAAAATATATATCCATTAAGTTATAGCTTTAGGTGCTATGGATGGGATGGTTTAAACAGTTGTGCAGGAGTATGAAGCTTTGCTGAAGGAAAAAAAAAGGGAAAGAAAACAAAATTTATTTTAGCAACATGACAAAGGCCATTTGGGCCATAATAATTCCTATTTATTTATTTATTAATTTATTGTTCAATCTGAATCCTATGTTCCTATACTTTTATCACATTCCTACTGAAGGGAACAAGAGCCAAGCACATTTTTAAAGTCAGAGTTCAGCCTTAGTTCCTTATCTTTTGCCAGAAATAATTCTGCTTGAGATCTCTATTTACTCTTAGCTTTCTGATTTTTAGATTAGACTCTAGTTTCTTAACCCCTTGCCAGAAGAAACATGAATATCTATTTTTAACAGCTCACTTCTTCATTTGAAAATGTCTACAGTAAACCCTGTCTTAAGAAAGCACAAAAAGCACTGGAAAAATCAATTGCTTTGAGAGAAAGAGTTACAGTTAATGCACTAGACTGAGATTCAAGAGATATGAATCCAGTTCTTAATTCTCCTACAGGCACTCTGTGTGACCTCGGACAAGTCACTTAATTTTTTGTGCCCTACTTCCTCCCCCGCCCGTAAAACAGTGATAATATAATTTCTTTCTCCCTCTCTCGATCTGTCTTGTCTATTTAGAGTGAAAACCCTTCAGGGTAGGGTCTTTTGTTCTGTAAAAATGCAATGTTAATAAAATGGTACTCAGCTCTTCTTGCATTGTATAGGTCCTACTATAATATATATAGTATCTACTTGAAGATTATTTTTTGTTTAAAATTTAAACACAAGTGTATTGTTTGGGACTATTTTACGGTTAATTCAGACAAGTATTTTTCCCATGCAGAGGTTGCTTGGCAGGTCTCCTATGTCCATCAGAGCTCTTTTAATTTTTCTTTATAATATAGTTTTGAACACCATGTTGTTTACTACAGTAGAAACCACCCCAGATGTGAAATAGAGAGGACAATTAACCATGTTAGCTTGAAGTCATGCAGAAGGAAGGGTAGGGTGAAGTAACATGTTACATTTAGACCATAGTAAAGCTGTAGAATGTTAAGCAGTGTTGAAGTCACAATGTGCTGTGACCAGTTGCACAATAAGAGTTAATACCATTTCTTGCCTGAAAATCTTTGACTTGCTACTTGCTGGAGGACTGCATTTTTTAATTTTATTTATTTCCCTGGAGCAGACTGAAGTTACCCTAATACGATTTAAGTAGAATGGCCCAGTGTTAATCATAGCCTGAAATAGTGTAACTTTGAGATGGTTAGAGAGGTTTAAGCACAAATTAATGAGCCTTAATGTGCATGCACTCACATTTCATGTGCCCTTAGTATGGTAATGTGCAATATATTATATGTAACTTTACCCTTAGTAACATATGTGAAGTGGAATGAGTATAATCCCTCTATTTGGCATTTGATCCTACTGCTGATTGATGGTCATGTGACATAATTTATTTACTTCTGTTTGTGGTACAGCAGCTTATCTAAAAATCTGTTCAAAACAGTAACTCAACACCCTGCCCATCACTCCCTCTTTCCTACTTCTTAGTCAGGTCTAGATCAGGGATCTCCAAATAATGGTCCTCTGGCTGTATGTAGCCTGCAAGGGATTAAGGTATAGCCTCCAGGCACCAAAATGGCTGCTGCTTCTATCACTCTAGGTAAAAAAATAACCAGAATCTCCAGACTTCCTTTCACTTCTCCAGCTTTCACTTCCTGCAGTGCCTCAAGGGGCACAGCACTCTGAAATGGTATAGGGCAGTGGTCTCCAACCTTTTTAAGTAGGAAATCACCTTTTGCATTTAAAAGCAACCCAAGATCTACCATGCACTGCCATCATCCCTCCCCCCCCTGCCAGCAGGTAAGTCTGGGTGGAGGGAAGTGGGTGGCGGGGAGCACAGATCAAGGCAGAGAGAGAAAAAAGTATTCGAGGTTGCACCTCCCCAGCAGGCAAGTCCCACTCGGCCAGGGCCCCACACCACTTACCCCTGCTCCTGCCTCTGCAGCACTGTCCCTGACTGCAGGGGCCTCAATCTAACCCCTGCCCCTTCCCTCCCCCATGGAACAGCCTGCTGGACTGGTGTGCATGCGTGCATGCACGCGGGCACTCAGCCCCTGAGTCCAGCCTTGGATCAAGTCCAAGAGGCTCCAAGATCTACTGCAAGAGGCTCTGAGATCTACTGGTAAATCAAGGTCCACTGGTTGGTGACTGGTATAGGGAGTTCAGGATGAGGCCAGGGCCCTGGATGCACATGGTGCAGTGTTTGAGGGGCCTAGGTGGCTTGTAACCTGGGAGGCTTGTGGCTCATCCTGGTGCTGCCCACAGAACATGCAGCCCTGCTGGTGCAGCCTGTGGGCAAGTGGCCCCTGTCCATTTAATCTAGACTAGGGCTTTACAGCTTCTGTTTCTGACTGTCTGTTTGCAACATTTTCATGTTATATCTGAAGCAGACATTTTAAAAAGCTGACAATGCAAGTTGTCACATAACAAATTTGGTCAACATTGAGGTATTAGTCCCTGAAGAATCACAATGGGATTTGCACTTTTGCAAACAGCATACACTAATTTATCAATAGTCATTGTTGTCAAGGTAGGTCAGGTAGGCAAAATACCCCTAAGGACTCCTTAATCCTTATTTCCAAAGATGCTTGGATTTTTCAAATGGGTATAGCCTTTAAATGTTGTTTTTGTTTTACATTGACCTTTGAGACAGATGTTTTATTAAATAGCAAGTGTTGTATCTATGTTATTTTAGAAAGAGAAGATTCATTACAAATTGAGAGAGGAATGCTATTTTTAACAGAAAGATCCCATAATTCTTCAGTTACATTCAGGTAATTTTTTTATTGGTATGAGTTTTGATTATGGAGGGATAATAACTTTTTAAAATTTCAAATGTTACTTTTCAAACAACCCATCCCACCCCTCCAAAAAACCCTAAACAAGAATGCTAGTAATCAATAAGAAAAAAACTGCAGAAAACCCCCAGAAGAAATAAAGCTATCCTGTTCTGACTAAGCATAATTTAAAAACCAATTATAAGAACCTGTATTGAATCAATAAATATTTATATGCAGACATAACAATTAGTTCGTTACCTTTCAAGTACTGCTAGCAAGTTAAAACTAAATGTGCTTGTGATGGATTTATTTAGAAAAGTGTATAATAATGAAGTGGGCAAATACTCAAAGCCCTTTTCAGTGTCTATACAAAGGCACTTTTCACACTGAAGTCAGGAGAAGCTATATACCAGCAAAATAATAACAAGGAGTGACTTATTGTACCGTGGAAAAAAATCATTTTGAGAAATAAGGAATCAGTATGCAGGCTTGTCTCTTAAAAATCTGATGTTGTGTTTTGAGCATTAGTCTTTCTGTAAAATTGTCTTAGCTGCCTTTTCTGGGCACGTCCAGACAAGCATGCACATGCCTCTTGCAGCATCTCAAAGCCTTTTGAGATGCTGCAAGAGGCAAGTCACGTGCAGGAATAAAAACATGCTCAGCACAGGGGAAGAATTAGACTTCTGTATATCCAGGAGTAAAAAAATACCCTGGGGGGAAAAAAGCAGGGCAGGGGGTCAGTGGGGGATTGGGCCGGCAGAGGAAAAAAGTGGGGCATCCAGCCAGAGTGTCTCTATGGTTGGCCCTCCCCCCATGCAGGGCAAGCAGTGTGGCAGCAGCAGGGAGCTGGACCTGGGCTCCGTGCCAGTAAGCAAGGGGTGAAGGGGTTTGAAGAGGGGGAAAGGGACCATGACCCCTGCCAGCCCCATCCCCCGTCTGCTCCCTGAGCCCTCTGGATTGCTACCCTGCCTGCCCCCTGAACCTCCTTGATCACTACCCCACCCAGCCCCTGGCCATTCCCTGA
>NW_005841848.1:4432734-4435425 GCF_000455745.1 Alligator sinensis | reverse complement strand
CCCCCAATCTCTGCCCCACCCAGCCCCAGTTTCCTGGCAATTAAAAAAAAAGAAAAGAAAAAGCCCTGCACTCACCAGCAGTAGCAGCTGCCATTGGGGACACTGGGGCCTCGTGGCAGAGCACAGACCCCCCCACCCCAGCACGAGGCAGAGGGGGGCAGCAGGGACCGATCCCAGATGCCTAGCACCCTCACTGCCACTGCCCCGTTGCAGGGGTGCAGCCTGCATTGGCAGGGCACCACATGACTCCATGCACTGTTAGGCAGCTGGGGCTGCTCCTGCTGAGCAGTGTCAGACCCCAGGTGAGAGCTGCAGAGGTCCCAGCTGCCTGACAGTGAGCAGAGCCACACAGCACCCTGCTGGCCTGGGCTACATCTGCACAATGGGGCAGTAGCAGTGCAGGTGCCAGGCAGTTGGGGCTGGCCCCTGCTGTGACCCACTGCCCCATGATGTGTGGGGGGGGGCTCTGCCACAAATCCCCAGTGACACCGATGGCAGCTGCCAGCTGTTACTACTGGTGACTGTGGGGCTTTTTTTGCTGGGATGCTGGGGCCGGGCAGGGTAGCAATGGAGGGGCTGGGGGGCAGGCAGGGGATGGATCTGGCAGAGGTCACCCCATGGTCCCCTCCCACCTCCTCCAGCCCCTCCCACCCCATACTTACCAGCCAGGAGGCCCCAGTGACCCCAGTGGCAGCTGCTACTGCTGGTGAGTGGGGGGGCTGCTGCTTCTTTTTTTAACTGCTGGGTGGCTGGCACCAGGTGGAGCAGCCATCAGGGGTCTGTGGGTACAAGTGGGGGATGGGGCCAGGTGGGGCAGTCATTGGGGTCTGGGGGTGCAAGCAGGGGGTAGAGTCAGGTGGGGCAGCCATTGGACAGCTGCAGGAGCTGGCAGGGGATGGGCAGGGCAGCAATCTGGGGGCCTGGTAGACTAAACAGTGGTGTGGCATGTGGGCCCTGCAAGGGAGGGAATGGTAACCCATGAGAGGTCCATGTGGCCCCTGTTGGGGGGGGGCTTTAGCCCCTGTTGGGGGCCTATAGCTCTGTGGAGGGGCAGTCCATGAGCTTTGCAGTGGGGGGCTGCACCCTGGGGAGGCAGGGGGCCCACCCCTCCTGAGAAGCTCCCCCCTCAAAATCTCCCCATTATCCACTCACACCTACCCACACACTCTACAGACATGCACATCCCCTCACTCCTCTTCCCACCCCTCTCCTGAAAACTCCGCATCCTCACAGCACACACCCTGAATGCCCAGCTTCCAGACAGGATGACAACTGCTGGCAGGAGTTGTGACTGGAGGGGAAGCTGTCCCCACATCTGGGTTAGTGAAGAGATCAGGGGGAGCTCTAACTGCTCTATGGTAAGAAAACCAAAGGCAAACAGCAAAACATATAGGTATTTAGAATTCATTTTATTACGATGACAGGCTGGTAGGCTTCCAAATTGCTTTAACACTAGATATATCAAAAAAACATTGCCCAACTGATCACTGTCTCTCTGTTTCTCTGTCTCGCTCTCTCTCTCTCTCTCTCTATATAGTGGTCTTTTGTTTTAATTGTGAAGGAACATGGATTTTGGGGTATTTTACAGAGTGACTTTGGGATTTTTTTATCGGGGTTTTTTCAGTTTTCAAATAGGGAACACCATAATTCCTGCTAGGGGGGCAAGTGGCAGGACCCAGACAGAGGAGCCTGCTCAGAGCTGGCACCTTGGACCCAGCTGGAGGTGGCTGATCTCCTGGCCGGTTGAGGCAAGGAGGACATGCTTTGACAATTCAAAGCAGGCCACCACACTGTGAACATCTTCCAGGCAATATTTGCCCAGATGGCCATGCAGGGGGCACGTGGCAGTAGTGCCGCACAAAAGCCAACTCTGCAACCCCATCCCACTGGCAGCTAGCCCAGAGGGGCAGATGCCTGTACTGGCTGTGCAGCCCCCATCTGGGTCTGGCAGGTGCGCAGCAGGTCACAGCCAGGCAGCAGCCCCCACTGCCAGACTGCTGCAGTGGGTAGAGGGTGCAGGAAACTCTCAGGGCTGCTTCAGCAGTCCAGCTGGCACAAGGGGTAGTGTCCCCAGGTACCAATTGGCTGGGCCCCAGAAGCTCCTAAGAGTGAGTAGCCCTGAGCTACTTGCCAGGGCGGCTTTTTGTACTAATGGGCCAGGACAGGGCACCTTTCTATACTGCTGGCTCCAGCACAGGTGGTGGCTCTGGGCTCTAGCTCCCCCTGGCTGCAGATCTGGGAGGAGCCATGCAGGGTTATTTTGCATGTGAAATCATATGCGCACACACATACATTTGAGATATAGGATATATATCTCATATATGTGTGTCTGATACATATATATATATATTAATCTGCTGTGCTCGTTATAGTTTTGAAATATATTTTTGCTAATTTTTATAATCCCAAATGCCATTTTCCTGTACAATTTTCATTTAAAAAGTTTTATGTAACTAAAATTGTTAAATGAGGTTTTCAGCCCAGAAGAAATGCTAACTGAGAAGTTAAACATTTTATGTATACAAAATAGAGATAATACTGGGAGCACAAGCAGATTTATGATCTTATATATATGAATATATGCTATACATATGTATCTACTCCTCTTATAGAGTTGTATTCATATATGTTGCTCAATATACTGTAAGTCTTATTTTTAATTCCAAGTACTATTTAGATGAAGGTAAAACA
>NW_005841848.1:4416601-4432703 GCF_000455745.1 Alligator sinensis | reverse complement strand
ATAATCAGATCCATTTTTCTTTTGATAAATAATGTAGCTAATGTTGCAAATATTAAAGGAATGGTAATCATTGCCTATCAGCACCTTTTGTGGCACCTACAGCTGGGAGATACATTTCACTGCAGAAAATATTACAAGAATATTTATGATGGTTTGTACTGTCAATGTCCTTGGTGAGCAAAGTTGTACTAAAATTGCATATTCAAAATGACTGCAGAGCAAGAGATAATAAATCATTTTACATAAGCTAAATTACTTTTTATTTGATGTACCAGTACTATACTTAATTATCTTAAGATCTTTTTTAATGATTTGTTTTCAAGAGTTAGCTGCCTAGTTTTAATGGGCATTTGTGTGAAAATAAGAAACTGCTGTAATAATGTAGTTCTGTTGGTAGAATGTTTGTGGTCCATTCTTTTTCTTCCAGAGAGAAAGTCCCATTCTGAGAAATTTACCCAGAAATCAAAATGACTTCAGCTGTCTCATTGACCATAAGTTTAAAGACAGAACAAAAATATATGTAAAGTACATTACTCTCTCATCTGACTACCACCTAGTCTTTGGGAAACCTGTCAGTATTTTCTGATATCTGCCTTCCTGTTGATACTACCAAACCTAACTGCTAGGGACCTGGACTCCTCCAAAGCCTGAGAAAATCTAGCGGCCTTGGCCACCCTACAGATAGCCCTTAAAATACCTCCGAAGTAGCCCCCTCTTCAGTATAGTCCTAATTACTCCTGACTCTCAGAACTCTCCAGAAATTTCTCACCCTGTAACATTTGGCATTCATCTGACTGATGTGTCATTTCACTCAAACGGCGTTACAGTAACTTGAGTATGCATCCCAATAACGTTTCCCTCTGTCTGTGACTGCGAGCAGCTATTGGCCTAATAATACGGTGGCCAGAAATATTTAGCAGTTATGTCTACTTTCTTTTCCTTAAGTATGCATCCCTCACTTCCTTTGATTAGACCATGTCCAAAATCATATAGACATTTATAGAGAGAATAATATACTCTGTACAATGATAAAAATAACAAACGGATACAGCATAACATTGGCTTTCCAATGACACCCCACCAGCCATATCAGTATGACAGAAACAAACACCAGAACATCTGCATTACACCCCATGAACCTCAATGATTTGGTGAGGTTCATGAGATCTGTCATAAACCTATGATATTTTGAGGTGTTCATGAAATGTAATGCATATTTTCTTGAGTTTGTTTTACTGATATGGCACGTGTAGTCTATGTATAGATAATGTCAAACTGTACTTAGCATTATTATTAGTATGTATGTATGTATGTATGAATTATGGTATATGATATGAATGCAATTTTTATGTTTCATATTTTGGCCAAGACTGTTTAGTAAGGCAGTGACTAATTTAAGCATCCCTCACCTATTTGAAATGAAAAGTTCATAATTTTACAAGAAGAAAGCATTTTACTAACAGAAATACTGACTTTTACAAGTAGGAAGCATTTTACCATCTGAATTGCTAACACCAGGCTCCTGCCAGGGTTCTGCCATCGTTTGAGTGAATTTGCATCTCACAGAGCACAGGAACACAGATACCTCACCACACAAGAAGCTCCTGCCCAGAAGAGATTTCCATCTTTCCACTCTTCTGTGAAATATGTAACGTCAGAACCTGAAAGAAATATGCCTCGACATCCAGCTTGCCACCAGACAACTTTGAGGTAAAATGACTGTTTCAACTTTTCTCTGTGACTAACCTGGACAAAATGAACTACTCCAAACACGACCACACCTTCAACTGTCCTATGAAATATGAATTTTCATTTCTACCTAGGAGAACTTTTACAATCTCTGCTCTCTCCCATGTCTGATGAAGGGTAAGTGTGCCTGAAAGCTTGCAGATAAATACAATAATTTGTTTGCAAATATTGAGTTGGTCTAATAAAAGATATTGCTTCTTCCATGAGTTTTGATTCCTTTTCCCTCACCTATTCACACTTGAGGGAGGAAATTACTGAGAATTAGCATTTGATATGAGTAGGTGCAAGGGCCACTTAAATAGACCCTGAGACTTTTAAGCCAGATCCCTCCAAACAATGGTGAATTTACATTTTAAAAGATCCTTGTGGTGAGGATGACACTTGTCTATTCAGGGAAGGACATTTCTCACAGTGGGGAACTAAAATGAGAGACAGTAGCTTTAGGATATGGAATTAGTGATCTTTGCCTGAAAGGATGTAAACCATCTCCTCGCAGAAGGCATGGTAGACTTGCACATTATAGACTAACTAAATATAGTATAAACCTTCTAGAGCCCAAGTACACTTCATCAGATGTTGTGAAAGGACATGCATAAAGGAGTATATGGAGAGATCAATTTGAATATAAAATGAAGAGAAGGAAGGAAGAGGGGGAGGGAGAACAGCGCTGGGAGAGGCAAACAAGCAAGCAATAAGCTCATAGGAGAAAAGGAATCACAAAAGCTAATTCAGGTAATGGGATAAGAATTCATAGCCCCTGTTTAAACCATACTTATCACAATTGAGTCTGTGAGTGATTTTTTTTTTTGATCTACCATTTCCCATTTAAACTGTTTTTTAGAGTTTTGCTGCCTAAGAACTGCCACCCTGAGATCAGCAGTGGACTCCCCAGAGAGATTAATAAGATCTGGAGCTTATTGCTCCAGAGTTTATTACTGCCAGGCATAAGTCTGTATGTGCCCACGGACTGCAGCACATTGAGCCAGGTCAGAGCAGGCCCAGCTGGCAGGGGAGCCGGGGGTTCAGCCTGATTGTGGTGCATTAGAGCAGCCTTGATGCATGTGCATAGGTGCCAGTGTGCTGCAGAGGGGCTGTCTGGGGTATAAGGGTGCTTTAGTGTGGGGCTAGCCAGCAAGCAGCCCCCCACTTATACACTTTCATACCCCAGCCAGCCAGAAGAGCATCGACACATGCACCGCTGTGCATGAAGAAACTCTGCAGCAGTACAAGTACTACACTGCTGTGGAGTTTATTAGTTTTGTGCACCCTAACAGGGATACGTTTAGATGCTGGGACATTTGCTACACAGTTAATTAGTGAACTGCCCAGTAAACATATTGTGTAGATGCACCCATTCATTCTTACACGTAGGAATTGTCCTCCCTTTTCAATGGAGACAGTAGAGGGGCATTGTAAGCAGGTGATGGAGCATAAGATGTTGGTACAATCACAGGCAAATGAACCTCAGATGCTATATTCTATGTTATTCCATATAGTGGTGATATGGTCTGTCTTTAAAGGTGAGCAGAGGCACAGCTGGCATCTGGGACCTTTGCATGGCCTGGTGCCTTGGTGAGGATGGGATTTCATTAGTCTATCTGTTTGAGAGATGTTGTTTGAGGTTAGGAGGCTGTCCATAATCCAGGAGAGGTTTGTCCCTATGGCTACCTTGAGACAGTTGTCTTTTTTCAGGAGGGATTGGAGGTCAGTAATGATGTGCCTAAGGTGTTCAAACTGGGGGCTGTAAATGACAACTAGAAAGATTCTGTTGTCCTTGTCCTACTGTTATTACAGCAGGTCAGAGTGAGGTCCAAGTGCCTTTGTTGATATGAGTGGCCATAGTTTTAGAATTGTATTAGGATTGTAGAAATACCTGCTCCAGATCCTTAACGAGCGCATTCTGATTGGTGGATCAGAGCAAATCCAGTTGTAACATAGAGCTTGACTGTAGATGATGGATCTAGTGGTGCACTTAGGTTGAAAGCTGGTGATATGAATATAGCTGTAGCAGTCAGGTGGTTTCTGATACAATGTGGTAGTAATGTGGTCATTGCAAATCTTCACTGTAGCATCTAGGAAATGAATTTTCTGGGTAAAGTAGACAGAGTTAGTTTGATAGAGCAGTAAATGTTAAGTCTTGGCGAAGTTTCGAAACAATGAAGATGTCTTCAGTCTATTTTAGGTATATCAGGGGGATGAGAGGGCAGCTGCAGAGGAGATTTATTTCTAAGCCTGTCACAATTATGTTGGCATATTTGGGGGCCACATGTGTGCCCATGGTAGTGCCATTCATTTGTAGGTATAGGGAGTCCTCAATTCTGAAACAGTAATGTGTGTGGACAAAGCAGGAGAGTATAATGGGCACAGAAGAACTGCAGTCATCAGAAATAATGTTTTTTATGGTTTATAATTTGTCCTCATGGGGGAAGTTGGTGTACAAAATGTGACATCCATTGTAGCTACTATGGTGTTTTGCTGGAAGCTTGTCAGTGGGCACCAGTGACAAATAATTATATCAAGCCCAGTATTAGGTCAGAAAAACTTTTGGTCTGGTAAACAAATATGTTCTGGGTGGCAGGAAGTTATATGTCTATTATGGTCTCCCCAAGAATCCAGTGGATGCCATTAATGGCCAGATAAGAAATCACACTTAAATTTTGCCTTGAGAGCAAGTGTTGGCTTTTAATTTGTTCCCCACATAGGGAATGACTTTAGGCCTTCAGGCAATGGCTGAGTGAAACAGGCTAAAAAAAGAAGTTGCAGGCAGCAGCCCTGATAAGAAGGTCAGAGGCCAAAACAGCTTTCTAACCTGTTGAGCTATGTAGAAGCCAAATTCTTAGGTTTAAGATGAAGGGTAATATCAGATTATTGTTCTGATATTTCCTTCTGTTTGTTTATTCTTATAATTTTGTCTGTATCTCAACATATGGTTACTGATTTTTTTTATGTTTGATTATGTTTTAATATTAAATCATTTTATTATCTTTTATAACTTACTATTGCCACTTGTAAGCAGGATTTCAGAATATTTGACCACATCAGCAGGCTTCTTCCAAGAAAGGGGGAGAACTATAATTTTTGGGCACATGCCTGGACAAGGGTGTAATTCTTCTAGCTGGCAAAGTCCCCCCTGCCAAAAACTGGCAAGACATAGGTGTGGCCATTGGTCAGGGAAGTGACCTTTGGAGCATCTCATTCTGTTCTCAGTAGTCAAATAACAGATGGCAGAGAGGGGTATAGCTCTGAAGGTGTGAGAACACCCCAGGACCATGTTTCAAAGTTGCACCCATCTGTATCTGGGAACTGGATGTGTTAGAAATACTTCAGTTGTTTTCTTAATTATGTAAACCAATGTTTCATTAATGATAATATTGTTTTCTGCAGGTGTTTTATTTTATTGGGGGGGGGGGTTAAAAGAGAAAAAGAGAACAGAAATTTCCCCTTCTTAAGAGTGTAAACATTTAAATGATCAACTTTGGGCTATAAAGTGGCAGGTCCGACAGGATTTTCTTCTTAATTATTCAATATCATTACAGTGCCTATTCCTAAGTAGTGGAATTGCCAACTAAGGATCAGACCAAAGTCTATTCAAGTTATTCGGGGTTTCCCAATGATTCAATATAATTTCAGAGCAAACACTAAAAACCTGATTTGGAAAATGGATCCACAAGCTCAGATCCTTATTCCCACACTGAGTCTTATTGGCTTTAAGCTGTTTAAGGACTTGTGCAAATTAGCTGCGCTAGGTTGAACTGAAATCTCCATAAAAGGCATTGGCTCTTAATGATATTGCAGCAAAAACAAGCCCATTTTTATGTGTTTTTCAAGGAAGCAAAATAGATCATATAATTTTCTGTTAAATAGCTATTTTATTTATTTGATTAAAATTTTTAACAAGAAATAGTATTTAAAAAAGAAAAAGGTTTATGGTCAAAGTTCTTCATTTAAGCATTTTTAAATCTACTGTCTTTAAGAGCTTAATTTTTATTGCAAAAAAGAGGTTCCTCAGTAAATAAAACACCAGTGTTTGATTCCATCTGGAATTCAGTATTTCAAAGGTCTTTGCCATTATTACAACATTTAAACTCTGAGAATAAGCTTTGGCTTTGTTTATACCTCCCAAGCTTCTTAATAACATATTCTTCCCCTGGGGCTGGGTTCTATCTGAAGTATGGTTCTCAAAACCTTCAATTTATTAAAGAGTTGATGACACTTCTGCAAAAAATACTGTAGCTATTCTTTCTTAGTCCTCACATTTTTCTCATAATTCTCACCTACAGCTATAGAAACAGCTTTTTATATTTCAGCGCTACTGAATCTCAAGCATCATTTTGGGAGGGGGAAGGTTGTGGGGATGGAGCAAAGAGAACCTGTTTCAATCTAAGGTTTCAACAAAGAATGGTGTATTTCAAGATACTATTTTCCCCTTATTTAATAAGACAACAAACACATTTATGTATTGTTTTATTAGAAACAAACTCCTCAGTTCCAAAGAATGGTAATATAGTACTTCCTAATTTGGAAACATCTTTCTAGCCTGATCTGCATCATACAATTTGCAGATAATTTGTCAGCTTTTGCTGAATTTGCAGTAAACCAAGCACTCTGAAAGAAGTTCTTTCATTGTAGAATTTTTTGCAAAACTGGAACCATTTTTCCCATAACAATGTTCATCAAAAGATCTTTGTTCCTTTTTTTTTTTTTTTTGGTTTTCTAGCAGGAAATGTTGAATCAGTTCAATAGAAAAATGGTTGTTCAAATTGACAATTTGACTTCAACTGTTTCATTTTGGAGTCCTTAAATTAAGAAACCACATTTTTGGTTGGAACAACAGCTTCCAATTGCTTTCAATTTTTAAACTTGACATTATAATTTGTGAAAATGTAACTTTTCATTGGTGTTAACATCTTCTTCTGAAAATGTTAGGTTTTTATTAAACAATGTTTTTCAACAAGAGACATTTCCATACAAGAATTCTCAGTGCACTCTATGTAACTGATAAAATGCAGGGATAACTAGCACATCCTATTTCATTGTGCTCTTACCATTTTTGCTCCCTTAGGCAAAAGCCAGCCAAACTAAAACTAATTTTGTAATTCTTGCTTGTTTTTCTTATTCCCATACCTCAAAAGATATTTGATTCTATACAAAGTAATTAAAATTGGAAGAGTAAACTTCCTCATGTTGAGAGAATTTAATTGTGCTAGCTTCTGACAGGAAGATAATATTTTTAAGTAACATAAAATTGGCTCTATGATTGGCATTTTATTAAAATAAATCATTTATATAATAAAATCAATGTAAGTTGAACTAAAAAATGTAGTTGGCTACTACATTCTTGGCAAGCTAGGAGGCAAATCCTGTAGTGAATAACTTGCAGAAACAAAAGTGAATGGTATAATAAAAAGTAAGCAAATATAGCAAAGAAAAATACAGTGGGGTCCATTTTAATAGGAAAATTTTAATTGTTATTTTTATTTCACAATCTTTTTTATTCACAGTAGTACTGTTATCCTTTAAGTCTTAAGTATCCAGAAGCAGTACGCAGTGGATATCAAGTAAAAATATTAGAGTTTATTCCAGGACTACTCTCACTTTCTCCTCAGAGAAGATGCCATAAGAGAGATAATTAAAATTAGTTTGTTCTAGAAGCTGCCCTAAAATACCTGACTACTACAGTCACAGTATTTTCAATTCATGGACATTCAAAAATCATGAGTCAGGTCCCCCAAATCATGAGACTGGCTTTGAAATCACAACCAGCAAGATTAGAAGCCTACTTAAAAATAAGGCCAAGATTCGATTATAGTCACAGGAATCCTAGAGCTGAGAATTTAAAAAATAGCAAATATCACAAGACTGATAACTAGTGAATTGCCTGTCAAGATTGACGGTGGGGACAGAGCACTACCATGACGGAGGGGATGGAGGGGGGGAGTCAAGGCCAGCGGTGCAGGCATTACCCCCCCCGCCCCATCCCTTTTGTCCCCACTGTCATGTTGGCACTCTAACCCCGCTGTTATTCTCCCCTGCTCCCATTCCATGTCCGGCTCCGCACCACCACCTCCCATTCTGCCCCCTCCATCCCCGCCTTCATTCTTGATGGGCAATTCACTCCGCCTGCAGCACTGGCTGGAGCCACGCCCCACCGGGAGCCACACCCCCCAAGATCATTATGGACAGACACACAGACTAAACACTTTATATATGTAGAATTGCAAAAGTTGGCAACACTATATTAAAATTAAAAAGAGAACACCCTTCATTTTGTTCCAGAAAAGGTAGGCACACATTTCTTGTTCCATTTCTGCTGCATTTCTTGCACACCTAATCTAATGGCCACTTACACTATACCAGGAGTGCCAGAATTGCCACCTCATTGGACATTACACATATGGGAAATATTAGAGAATCTCTGTTCCAGCATTCACCATGACTTTTTCTGCAGACTGAGAGCATGGCAGCCTGCAGCATCTTAAGGAATGGTTAATGTAGCTTGTGAAATCCTTCTGCTCACCATGCTTGGCTTAGTGCAGCTCCCCCCCAAAAAGGTAGGGTTTTTTCCCTGGGGAAAAGCTTGCTGCAGAGCCAAGGAGGGTAGAGGTATTACTGCAAAGGGGAGGGCACTGCTGGGCATGGGGGTGAAGTGGGAAAGGCAAGAGTTTTACCTGTTTTATGGACAAAAAGAAGTTCCCAGCTGCTGCTGCCATGGCATGGTCTGCTTGCTCTGATTGTTACTGCTATAGTAGGAGCACATTGTCCTAGCATCTGACTGTTGCTGCCATCATCTCCACTAAATTGGTGCCTGTGGCTGGTGCCCCACTCACCCACATCAAGTTACCCGTCTGCCCACAGTGTAGGGCATTTGCATTTCTCCTGCACCAGCCAATGGCTAAATGCTACAAATTGCCCCTCCACTGATCATTTCCCTAACAGTAACTTAGTTTTAGCTTGGGGACAACTTCACCTAATGAGGATTATATAATTCATGCATCTTCAAGTTCTTCATGTGGTTCATTTGTAATTTAAAATTACAAAAATAAGATAACTTAGTGAAGGGAAAAAAGAAAAGATCCTTAACTTGGGAGAATATTTTAAGTAATATTATGGAACATGACTGAACTTAAGGTAATCAGTACAGGCTAACTGCTGATTTACAGGCCAAAGCATAGCATAGGTGGTGGGAGAAAATATTATTTGGGTGGACTGATCCCTGTCCATCCCTCCCTCCCTCACTCCCTCCGGGTCATTGCAGGGCTGGTGCATGCTGGTGCTGTACACAGCACTGGCAGAAGAGCACACAGTGGAGGCCCTGGGTGTAGCACTGCAGTGGTGGGGCATGGTGGTGGTGCTGTGGGATGGTGGTGCCATGGTGCTGGTGCTCTTGCCAGCCGCTGTAAAATTAGCTTGGGGGTCTAAGTCCCATTAGCCCTGACCTTCCACTGCCTATGAAACACAGTAGATATCTATCACATAGGTCCAGAAGAAAGGAAATCTCCATATCTTCTAACTGAAAAGTTGCTCTGTGACTGGAATTGCTTTTATGATGCTATAAAGCCCAATTTTTGTTTGTTTTCTTCCTCCAGGAAAGACAATGCCTAATGGATTATTCTACATTATATTATCTAATGTAGGGGTGGTGAACCTGTGGTATGAGTGTCAGGTCACACAGGAAGCCTCTGTGCATGGCACATGACAGATCAGGGAGGGGACAGGCAGCACAGCAGATAGGGTAGAGAGCAGAGCAGGAGATTGGACAGGGAGCACAGAGAAGAAAGGAGAGCAGCAGATCAGGCAGAGAAAAAGGATTGGAGTTGCACCCAGAGAGGGTGCAGGGCTAATTGATGGCATGACTGCCAAAAGGTTTGTCCCCCACTACAGTCTATCCCAACCCATATGCTCTCAAGCCTGGTTGTGCGGGGAGCTCTGTTCTGCCATATATAAAAAGTTAATAACGCACTTTGGAGTTTCAGATTCTGTCCCATGTGCATCATAATTTTACCAGTTTCATGGAACTCTTGGGAGGTGATATCTTTTATTAGACCAACTAGATAGTTGCAAACTATCCAAGAGTTAAGATTATTTTTGACTGCAAACCAACATGGCCATTGGTGGAGGGAGAAAAAGTTATTTGGTAGGGTTGAATGCATGCACGTGTGCCCCTCCCCACAGAAGGTAAGTCTGTGTGGGAAGGTGTGGGAGGAGGGGTAAAGGCTGTGTGGGGGAGGGGGAAGACTGTGGTGCCAGCAGTGAGGGGAGGAGTGGGGCACAGGCAGGAGCAGGGGCTGGGTTTTTTGGGGCCACCCAGCCTGGCCAGGGCCCCACTCGCCCCAGCCCCAGCCCCTGCCCTGCCTGTGCCCTGCTCCCTCCTTCAGTGTTGGTGCCATGATCTGCGCCCCCCGGCAGTCCGGGAGGGAGTGGGGCTAGGGCAGGGACAGACCCTCCACAGCTGGGGCAGGATGCAGGATGGAGCCATGAGCAACTTGTTTGGGGGGGTGCCTGGCATGGGGAGGGGTGGGGGCTTCTGCCACTATGCACACCCCAGGAGGTGTGGGGGATGTGTGCCCCAGATCTGTGAGGTGAGGATGGGCTTCCTCTGTGGGCTGGGGCCAGGGCTGCACCAGGCTCTTCCTGGTGGGGCAGTTGGGCCACACTGCACTTGGGCAGGTAGCAGCAGCACTGGGAAGTGGCATTGGGAGGGCTACAGCAAATTCTGGGGTGGCTGCATCCCCCCCATAGCCCCCTCCCAGTGCCACTGCCACCAGCCCTGAGCACAGCCTGGCCCAACCCCCCCACCAAGAAGAGCCCAGCACAGCCCGGGCCCCAGCCTGCATCAGTAGCCCACTCTCACCCTGAGCAGATCTGGGGGTACACCCCCCCATGCTCCCCAGGGTGCACATAGCAGCAGGAGCCATGCCCCCTGGACAAGCTGCTCGCAGCTCTGTCCCATGCCCCTCCCTGGCAGTACAGCACCTGCCTCTGCTCCAGCCCCACTCCCTCCCTACCCCTGTAGCAGCTGCCAGAAGCCCTTGGGCAGGCTGCCTTGTGGCCCTATTGCTGCCCCACATTTTCTCCCTCCCTTCTGCCACCTATGGCCCCACTCCCTCCCCACCCCTGCTGCAGCTACCAGAAGCCTACAGCAGGGTTGCCTTGCTGCCCTACTTCTGCCCTGCGTTTGGGGCGGCTGAGCCCTGTTAGCCCCGCCACACACTTCTGCCGCCTATGAACATGGCCACAAGCTCATAGGTTCACTGCATTTAGAGCCACTGCAACCATGGAAGAAGGGTTGGATTTGCTGAAATTAAGTACATCAGTGCTTACTTCATTGTGAAATAAATCCAATTTTCACAAGATCTTCTTTAAGGAGATACTAATAATTTGGTAAAAAAATAGGAAAGAGCAGATCACACTAGGTCATTGGACACTTTCTAACACTTTTGCTCTTTTCAGCAGTTTCAAGGAAGGAATAGGCTAAATTAAAGCCAATATTATAGATTCTTGTTTGTGTGACACTTCATGGGCATGCATGGGAAAATGGTATTAGGATGGGTTTCCACACTGAGTCTGCCTTAAAATAAATGGGAGCATTTCTACAGATTGATTTTACTTTGCCAATAATTGCCTGTAGTCCATTCTATTTTTGCCACTATTTGTATTTGAATAAGACCTTTCCCAACACAGCTTTTCTTCTGCTTTATCCTCCTTGATCCTTCCACACACGGTATTGATTAGAGTGGCTTTCACAGCCTCTGCTTTCTACTGCAGTTATTGTGCATCTTAGCATATGATATTTGAGTCTACTTTGTCTCCTGAACATTTTACCTTGACTGAAATGTCATAATTTGTGCTGTCTTGGACTTAGACATAGTTTGTACAGGAATTCACAGACTAGAAATGAATAATTAATAACTAAACGCTAGTGGTGCAATTAAAAACTTTATATATTTATTTTGTTACCTGAGGTGCTGTAACGAGACCTAAATTTTTCAGATACACCCCGATTCTGAATTAGCCGGTGCATAGATTGAGAGTTCTCTATGGAAGACTAGAAACAAAAGCAATTTTATTATAAGCGTCCAAAACAAAAACATGGAATGCTGTTTTTAACCTCTTATTAGAATGAGCACAAAAGCGCAGTGAAATATTCATGTCTGTTTCTTTTCAAAATTTTACATGGCTTGGTTGTACACTATTGAGTTATTTAATCCAAAAAAAATATTCTATGACTTTTGGTTTATTGGTTGCCTTAGTCTTCATCCATGTGACTAGAAGCAATTTACTCCTGGGAGGCTGTGTATAAATATGCGCTTTACTGCAGTTAACTAATTAGCTGCAGGCACCATCTACGTGTACTATGTTATTAAGTTGCAGTAAACTAATTTATGGTGCATTAGATAGTTCTTTTGGGGATGGTACTATTTTATGCTGGAGTAATTTACTCTGATTTAACATGTGTAGATGCTGACTGTGGAGATAAATTGTGCTGGGTCAGCGCAGCCAGCCAGATGTTAAACTCCTGCCTGCCACCTACCTATAAATCTCCAAACTTTCAGCACCCTGTTGCCCCAGCCAGACCCTCTGCTGCCCATCACCACCATCTGGAACCTGGGTCTGACCCCCCCATGCCCTGTACCAGCCTGGGCCTGCTCTGCCCCAGCTGTCCTGGGTACATATGTAGATATTTCATCTGGGAGTAGTTTACTCCAGCTCAAACTCCCCCATAGTTTATTGCTTCACATTAATTGCATGTGTAGGTGCACCTGGAGTATATAATTTTGGTGTCCTCCATTTTAGCTACTCATGGAAAAAAAAAGAAAAACCTTTACATTGAACTGCCTCCGTGCTGCTCTCTGCTTCATTGTGCCAGGCAAGTCATTTTTAGTTATCCTACCCTAGGGAACTATGTATGATTTGAGGAGGGATAGTTGCCTTGTCTGGCTTCCTTTAAACAGACCAGTAATATCCAGTGGAGGTACTGAGAGAAGAAAATGGCCACAGCTAGTTCTTCCCTACATGAAGATACCGTCTAGAATACAGGACTATTTTGCCTAGTGATCTTCTTTTTGCTATCTCAGAATTGATGGGCCCTACTCACCTCACCCACGCATGAAAATACCACTGTCTCTTGAATTCTGACTCTGATGTTTCCTCTTCACTGGAAAACAAGTTTCCATGTACTTAAATGCATTTATATGACACTAGTGGGACTATTCATGTTCTTTAAGTTAAGCATGTGCACAATGTTCTTGTAGGATTCAGACCTATTTTTATATGCAGTTCAGCTAAGCAGAGGCTGTTCTACAGGCTGATTTTATATACAGTTCAGATCAGTGAAAATGCATTGAATATGATAGATGAAAATGCTTGGTGTTTTGCAGTCATAGCCTTATCTGTTTATTCAATGTAATCTCCCAGAAGTACTGACAGCAGCACCTATTTCAACAGAAGTTCTCACTTGCTCTGCTAGCATATCAACCTATGTCTACCTCTGCACATTCTTAGAAAAATGGTAGGTATTTTTCTCTGTTATGTTGCCTCTATCAAACTTTGTTTTACAAATGCTTTTTTTCCCCTCTGTTTGGGGGCAGAGTTAGTAGCAGATGCACAAGATGGTGCTTACAATGAATTATAGTCAAGCATTTGTAACCTTCTTATGGCAATGCTGTGCAATTGTTGAGGAAATAAAAGCAATCTAAGATTAAAGGAAGAAATCAAAATGCAAACGGGAAAGCTGGCTGCCATTTTGTATTAGAAATATATCTTCCTATGCAAATACTGTTTGACTCATGTACTGCACAGGGAAAAACACCTACATTAAAAGAAGTTATCAAGGTTGCAAAGGCAAGCACTGAAAAGTTAGGAAATTCCAAAATGAAGGTAGCATATGCAACCTTAACTCAGCCCCATTTTACATATTATGATACGGTACAGTCTATGCACTTTTCCTTGAGGTCTCCAACCTCATTTGCTGCATTGAGCAGCTTTTCAATATTTTATGTTCTCTTCATTTCTCAATCTGTGGCAACATATCTTGTTTACTACACCCTATATAAACTGCTACGCTGACAAAGCTATCCATTTTATTGTGGGATTTTCCATAAAGCTTATCCCTGTAGTATCTGAGTGCTTCATAAACTATCAAACACATTTTCACAACAAAATGGTTAAGGGAATTATTATTCCAACTTTAGAGATGGGGGCCAGAGGCACAGAGAGATAGTAAGGTAAAAATGGTCTCCAGTTCTGGTGCCCTCTTTGAGATGCCTAGGAAACTGATTTTTTCATACTATTTAGTTTTACAGAACTTTGTATGTTCAAAGAGCAGCTTCCAATGACTTACTTCAGTTGCATCTGGGTACAATCCATCAGCAGTTTTACAAATCAGGCCTCAGGATCTCAAGTCAGGCACACAGAAAATGAGGGATACACAATTAGTAACAACCTCTGGGGGGAAAAAATATTTAAATAAGTTGTTTTGTACTTCACAGCAACATGGTGTCAAGGACAAGAACAGAATCCAGCTCCCCTGGGCAACATTCAAAAGCCTTTCCCAAGACTCAAAGCCTGGCAGCTAATTGGTCTAGCATGGTCTAGCATTGGCCTACTAGTCAATCCTAATTCTGGTACACCCTATTTTTTAGCAGTTTAACTTGCCACTCAAAATAACATTCTTTTAAATTACTGTTTTCTGTAGTTTCTGAGGTTAAAAAAAGCAATGGATCTCCACTAAATGCTTTGCCAAGGATGGTTCACAGATATTTGTTGACAGTAGAAGAATAAGAGGTAGTTAACCATGTTAGTCTGAAGTCAGTCAGAAGGCGGGGTAGATATGCACTTTTATAGATTAACTAATCAAATATATATATAGAGAGAGAGCACAAGCTTTTGTGAATCAAAGTTCACTTCATCAGATGCTGTGAAAGGTCATGCAGCAAGTACGGTATAAAAAGGAGAGATAAATTAGAATATAAAAGAAAAGAGAGAGGGGAGAGAGACTGATAGAGAGACGGGAGGGGGATAGTACCAGTAGAAGAAAAGCACATACTCATTAAACCTATAGGAACAAAAGGGGGTCACTAAAGCTTATCCTGATAATGGGATAAAAATCCTCAGTCTCTGTTTAAACCATACTTGACACAGTTGAGTTCATGGATGATTTTTTTGTTCTACAGTTTCCCCTCCAAGTAATTTTTTTTTAAGTTTTGCTGCTGAAGAACAGCCACCCTAATGTTAGCAATTGAATGTCTACACAGGTTTAAGTGTTCACTGGCCTTTGTGTCTTTCTACAACTGATGTCAGATTGGTGTTCATTCATTCATTGCCCCGTCTATCCAATGTAGACAACAAAGGGGGATTGTAAGCAGATGATGGAGTATATGCCATTAGTAGAATTGCAGGTGAAATGAACATTGCATATTGTACTAGGAATGTAAATATAATTTTAAATAAATATTTGTTTAACCTTCTGTAATGATATTGGTTAAAAGAGAAGCTGATAACACAGCATCGCAGACACAGCTGCTTGGATCAAGGGCTTCTGGGGCCTTTGACTGAGGGAGTCGGGGAAGTGGTGGCAAGCCCAGCCAGACAACACAGCCCAGATGAAGCCCTGGGTTGGGCTGGGAGGGAGGGAGGGAACACCTGTGCACAAGGAGCTAATTGCTTGATTGATGAGTCATCGGCGGGCTTTAAACTAGGCTCGTCGTGGGGAGGGGAAGATGAGGGCGGGGGAAGCTGTGGACCACCAGACCATGTGGCACCCACAAGGACAGCCCAGCCTGAAGAAAGAGAGCATTGGGAACCTGAAAGCCATGGGGAGGCCAGCACTATGACACAGGTAAGAAACGAGAAGGTAAGAAACAAAGGGCCCCTTGGGACTCGGAGCGGGGGGGCAGCAAAGGCACCAGTCGCAGGGCTCAAGTGCCTATATACTAATGCTAGGACCATGGGGAACAAGCAGGATGAACTAGCGCTCCTGTTTGCACTAAACACCTATGACTTAGTGGGGCTAACGGAAACCTGGTGGGATTCATCCCACAACTGGGCAGTACATATTGAGGGCTATAGATTGTACAGAAAGGACAGGGTGGGGAAGAAAGGGGGAGGGGTTGCACTCTATGTCAGTGAGCAATATACATCAACCCTCATCAAGACAGAATCCAAGGATGAGGAGGTAGAAGGATTGTGGGTTAGGCTACATGGGGGGCAAGGAGAAAGGGGATTTGGTGGTAGGGGTCTGCTACAGACCCCCAAATCAAGGGGAAGAAAGAGATTCGGGGCTCCTGAGGCAACTCTCGGAGACCATAAAAGCTAAAGAGGCGGTAGTCATGGGGGACCTAAACTACCCGGACAT
>NW_005841848.1:4404123-4414398 GCF_000455745.1 Alligator sinensis | reverse complement strand
CTTTCCTGCTTATGCAGGGGGTCGGACTCGATGATCTATTGAGGTCCCTTCCGACCCTAACATCTATGAATCTATCAGTTTGCCCACTGTTTCCCACTTAGGCTATGGGTATTAGTCCCCACCTCCTCACTCCTGCCTGCCTGTCTGCTGCTTTCTGGTTCCTACTGGGGCATTGCATAGCTTCCTTTTCCCTCTCCCCTGCCAGACTGTGCTGGCCCCAAGCTAAATAATAGCCTGTAAGCTAATCAGTTATCACTGCACTCTTAATTGTTTAACACCCCTAGATTGTACTCTTTATTAGGTCCACTGAAGATATAGTCTGTATTGATGTGGGAACACAGCAGGTATTTGGGTTCATTGCACGGTCTAATGCCTTGCTGAGGATAGGAGTTTGTTAGTTTGTTTAAGATGCATTGTTTGAGGTTGAGGCACTCTCCATAAACCAGGAGAGTTTTATCCCCAAAGCCTACCTTGAGACAGTTATCCTTTTCCAGGAGGGCTTAGAGGTAATTAATGATGTGTTTTAAGAGCGGAGGGTTATATGTGTCAACCAGAGAGATCCTGTTGTCCTTGTCCCAAGATTGATATGGTAGCAAGTCAGAGTGAGGTCTAGTCTAGCTTTGTTGATCCAAATGGCTACAGTTTGGGGATTGTATTGTAATTGCAAGAATCCCTGCTCTAGCTCCTTAAAGTGTTCATCCCAATTGGTGAAGTCAGAGCAAATCCAGTTGTAAAATGGAGCCTGGCTGTGGATGATGGATCTAGTGGTGTGCTTAGGCTGAAAGCTGGTGGTTTGAAAGTAACTATGGTGATTGGTATACTTCTACTAGAATGTGGTAGCAAAGTGGCCACTGAAAACCTTCACTGTAATATCTATTAAATGAATCTGCTACATAAAGTATTCCAGAATTAGTTTGCTAGAGGGGTGGAAGCTGTTAAATCCTTGGTGAAATTTCTCTCAAGATTCCTTTTCATGTGTCCATATTATGAAGATGTCATCAATGTACCTGAGGTATATCAAGATGGCAGCAATGGAGAAGACAAATTTCAAAGTCTGTCATAAATATGTTGGCATACTTGGCACACTGGGGAGGCCATGCACGTGCCCATAACAATGCCATTCATTTGTAGAGGGACAGTCCAGTCCAGACATCATAGGTTCTTTTCCAGGCTCTGAAAGCGTGTGTGGCCTAGTGAGGACAGATTATTCTGCTTATTCTCCTCAAGGCTGACCCTTTTGTCTCACCTAGTTCCTTCTCACCTTGTTCCAAGTCTTCTCCCATCACTCCACTACTTTTTTTTCCCAGTCTTCCTTCCCCTCCCTCCAGTCCTGCATCTAACATGCACTTGTATTCCTTCTAAATTGATCACTGACCTAGACTTTAATGGCCTCCCCAAATACATTGCCCCAAATGGTCCCCACATCTGAAAAAAGATATACAGCTTTTCCTCGATTTATGCTGTATATAAATCGGGGCTGGAGAATGGAGCATACATTGAATTTGCATAAAGCAAACCCACTTTATGATGTAACAAATGTGGATAGGTTCCCATGGCAGCGAGGGAGGGAGTGAGGCTGGGACTAGGGAAGGGGCAGGGGGAGGGGTGCCACTCCTGTGGCTACACAAGGCAGCAAAGCAGAGGGAACAGAGTGGTGCTCACCCCAGCCCCAGCTGCAGCAGCCTCGGGAGCAGCCAGCACCAGCTACCTGCAGCTGCTGGGTTGCACCATGCTCTGCCTATCCCCACTCACCTCTGCTCCTAGGCTATGCCATGCCCTAGTGCAGGCAGCTGGTGTCAGCAGCTCCCAGGGGCACTGCAGCTGGGCTGGGGTAAGTGCTGCACCACGCGCTGCCCATGGCTCCGCTTGTCCACATTCACCCCAGCCCATGTGCCCCGGGGGCAGCCAACACCAGCTGCCTACACCATGGCACAGCACAGCGCAGGAGCTGGGGTGAGCCCAAGTGCATGGGGACAGGTGGAGTATGGTGCAGCCAAGTGGTTGCAGGCAGCTGGCACTGGCTGCTCCCGGGGCCACTGCACCCGGGGCTGGGGTGAGTGGGGCCATGGCCCTTTCACCTCCCCCAACAGAGTTACCTGCTTGGGCAGGGGGGCATCTATGCTGATTGCATCAGAGTGAATTTACCTTGCATATAATGAATTGGTGGACATAGTCTTCCTGGACTTTAGGAAGGCCTTCAACACTCTCTCACCCCATCCTCATTAAAAAATTAGGTGTCTGTGGTGTTGACGCCTACACAGTAGATGGATCACAAATTGGCTGGAGGGCTGCACCCAGAGAGTGGTGGTGGACATGTCATTTTTGACCTGGAGAGATGTGGGCAGTGGGGTTCCCCAGGGCTTGGTCCTTGGGCCTGCATTGTTCAATATCTTCATCGGTCATTTGGACGAGGGGGTGAAAAGCACCTTGTTCAAGTTCGCAGATGACACTAAGATGTGGGGAGAAGTGAGCACACTAGAAGAAAGGGACAGGCTACAACTAGATCTGGACAGGTTACAGGGGTGGGCGGATGAGAATAGAATCAGTTTCAATACAGACAAGTGCAAAGTGTTACACCTAGGGAGGAAGAACCAGCATCATACCTACAGGCTGGGGAACTCCCTTCTTGTCAGCACAGAGGCAGAGAAGGATCTTGGAATCACTATTGATTCAAAGATGAACATGGGCCTCTAATGTGGGGACGCGGTCAGGAAGGCTAACCGCACCTTGTCATGCATCCATAGATGCATCACGAGCAGGTTCAAGAAGGTGATTCTTCCCCTTTATGTGACATTGGTCAAGCTGTATTTGGAATACTGCATCCAGTTCTGGGCGCTGCACTTCAGGAGTGATGTGGACAGCATTGAGAGGGTCCAGAGGAGGGCCACTCACATGATTAGGGGGCAGCAGGGCAGGCCCTACAAGGTGAGGCTATTGGACCTGAACCTGTTCAGCCTTCACAAGAGAAGGCTGAGAGAGGATCTGGTGGCCACCTATAAACTTGCCAAGGGGGACCGGCAGGCAATGGGAGAGTCCCTGTTCCCCCGAGCACTACCAGGGGTAACAAGGAGCAACGACCATAAGTTGACTGAGAGTAGATTCAGGCTAGATATCAGGAGGCACTACTTCACTGTCAGGGTGGCTAGGAGCTAGAACCGACTTCCAAGGGAAGTGTCTCTCGCCCCTACCCGGGTGGTCTTCAAAAGGAGGCTACACAGCCAAATAGCTGGGGTCATTTGACCCCAGCATCCTTTCCTGCCCATGGAAGGGGGTCAGACTAGACCTGCATTAATCGAGGGAAACCTGTAGTAGAATTAGAAAAGGCACAGAGAAGGGCAACAAAATGATTAGGGGCATGGAGCAGTTGTCATATCAGGGGAGACTAAAAAGGCTAGGACTCTTCAGTTTGGAAATGATAAGGCAGAGTGGTGATATGATAGAAGTATATAAAATCATGAAGGGTATGGACCAAGTGAACAGGGAACTGTTGTTGTTTAACAAGTCCCAGAATACTAGAACTAGGGAACACCCACTGAAATTAGTAAATGACAGGTTTAAAAATAAGAAGAGAAAGCACTTTTTTATGAACCGCATAGTTAACTCATTGCCACAGGAGAAGGTGGAACCAGAAAGCATAGCCAGGTTCAAAAATGAGTGGATAAATTAATGGATGATAGATCTACCAATGGACATTGAACAAAATGGTGGGATATGTTTCCTTTAGCATGCCAGATAGAATATTGACAAGGAGGTAGATCACTAGAAATATTAAATTTAATGCTCTCCCTCTAGAGCATTAATTTCTACCATTATCAGAAACAGAATATTGGCTAGATGGACCATCAGTTTGACCCAGTATGGCATGTCCACATAAGAAGGGGTGTGCAATTGCAACAGCACAAATAGTAGCGGCACAAATTTACCGCTACTAGTAGTGCCACTACTTTGTGCTGCAGTGTACGCCCCTGGTCGTGTGGTTTTCAGTGTAACACATTGTTCCACTGCACCATGTGGTGTAGTGAGGGCTGGCTGGGGTACGGGGTACCTCAGTACAGGGCTAGCCAGCAGGCAGCCCCCAGGCTGAGGCACCCTGTGCACCAGCCAGCCAGAGAGTGGCCCAGACCTGCCTTCTCCCCCATCCTCATGTACTGTGAAACCCCCATGCTGATACACCCTGTGCCCTAGCCAGCCACTCCCTGGCTGGTTGAGATGCAGTGTGCCTCGAGACATGGGAGCAGGCAGCCCTGGGCTGGATGCTCCTCTGTCTCTGTGCCACAGCATGGGAGCTCTGCAGTGGAGCCCCCCTCACTGAGCTACATGGAGACAGGGAAGTAGCCATCCCAGGGAGTTGCCTGCTCCCCCATTGTGACAGCTGAAATTATGTCTGTGTGATAAAGGTGCTTGCTGAAGGCCCTATAAAGATTAGACCAAGTATTTTTCTATATTTGTTTAAATATTAAGCTGTATGTTGTTGCTAAGAGCCTAATTAAAGTTTAAGATGTTGTGAAGCCTTATATAAAGTAAGGCCTAGTAAATTTAGCAAAACCTTGAAGTAGTAAGGCCCTGTGGCATAGTTAAAATTACCTTATCAAAGGAATGCAAGGCTTGTACTGCTAATTGGTCAGTCTAAGGACAGTTGAAGTAAAAGGAATCTGAGTGATTGTATGTTATCAGAACAATTCAGAAGCTTTAAATTGGCTGTAATATCTGGAAACCATTCAGAAGGAAGATACAGCTCTGTGAAAAGGATTAGTTAGCTGTTGCCTGGATCAGTGGGCCCGTGAACCTCGAGTTGCCCAAGGACTGCATTCCAGGGTCCTTCCCGGTACCCCTCGGACAGCGCTGTTCAGGGACGCCTGACTTCGCTGAACTTTGTGGAAAGAGAAGCTTGCTGTGTATCAGGCATCAGAGGGGACTGCCGATAAGTCCCCCCTTCATGCTACCTGGGTACTAGCAGAGGGGTGTCATTGATAGCACAGAAAAGAAAAGTTTCCTGCCCTCATTTTCAGTGCCCATCTCTGGCAAAACACTTCAGGTGAATTCTCACTTGCCCTCCATGTTCAGTGTGGATGGAATTGTCAAAGTTCTTAATGCAAAGTTCTAGCAGGTCTCTGCTAAGCTTGTGTGAAATGTGATTTTTTTTTCAAAGACTTTACAAATTGGCATATCTGTACCAGCCCTCTGCCAAGTTGCAAATCCAATGTACAAAATCACTAAAGCATTTCAAAGAAAATATCACCAGAATGTTTTTCACATGGATAAAACAATATACTTGTCAATAGTTTCTTCTTAGGAATGACTAAACTGTTTTGGCTGAACTTTTCCAAAACAATGACGCCTGAGATAGGAGCCTAATGTGGAACATTGAAGCCAAAATGGTTTAGGTTGCAAAGTTATATACTACAGGTTTTATAACGGAAAATACAGGAAGTCCAAATAGCGTGTAGTGTTAGCAGCTTCACCAGTGATGAAGTTAAAAAAATAAGTAGCTATACATTTGGAAAAAAATGCTACAGATTAAATATGAGGACAGAAACTTTTGAAAAACCTCCTAATACTGTCATGCTTTTATGCTTTACAACTTTGTCAGGCTTATGATAGTAATACTTCTTTTCTACTTGTGGTTTGTACCTTTTTTAGAGTGCTCAATACATCATACAGTCAAATTTGTAATTTTATACTTCATACTCATGTATTATTATTGTCATGTTGTTGTTCTTATTATTTTAACCCTTCTGCTAAAGCCAACTTCATGGAAGTTACCTCTCCTTACCCAACCTCCTCTTCCATCTTTGGCTTCCTTTTTGTGACTTTATACCACCTTTCCACTGGTGAAAGGTCTTCTTCTTTACAACTCTGACATCTGAAACAAGCCTATCACTCTTTTTCTGCCTTATTTGCTATTACATTGTTTCAAATCTGAACTGAAAACATCTGTTTTCTCTTGTCTATACTTGATTTTCTTGCTCCCTACTGGGCACGAATGCATGAGATATTTACTGTACAGTTGACTAATTAACTGTGCAGTAAACATCTCAGCATCTACACATGCATTCCTATTAGGGCACACTAAACTAATAAACTCCACAGCAACTAAGTTCTTGTAAATACCCATGTAGACACTGCCCAGCTGGCTGGGACATGAAGATTCTTCAGTGCCAGGGCTACCTGCTGGCTAGCCCTATGCTGAAGCACCCTCATGCCCCAACCAGCCCCTCCACAGCACACTGAGCCAAGTCAGAGCGCCCCTAGGTTGACAGGATGCCCCCCCCCCCCACCAGAGCCCACTGATAGCCGGTGTTGCTCTGACTGGGCTCCACATGCTGTGCACAAATAAACTCCAGAGCTAATTGCTCTGGAGTTACTTGCTTCTGGGCCCACATTCAAACAGTGTGCCCAAAAGCAAAATCCTCTGAAGCAATAAGTTCCAGAGTTTATTCATGTGCACTAATTGCATGTGTAGATGTGCCCACTGGGGGCATGTACTTGAGCCACCCACTGCATAGTTGTTACTGTGCAGTCATTTAGTACTTGAATACCCAGGTACTAAATGTGTAGTAACCAGTGTGGTGGACTCTCCAACAGAGCCCAGTGCATTGGGCTCGAGAAATCTCCAATGTGATTGGTGGAGCATTTCCACCAACCCGACAATGGATTGAAAACTCATAACATGATTGGTGGAGCATGTCTGCCAATTGGGAAGGGAAGGAAAAGAGCCTGCCTGACAGTGTGGACGTGATTGTGAACTGTGCTTTTCAGGTCTGACAGACTTCAGGGACAGAGTCCCTAGAGAGAAAAATGGAGCAGTGTGCCCAGCATGCAGAAGATGTGTTGCAGGACAAAGAAGCAAGCAGGGCTAAGAAGAGCTGGGAAGAGCTGCCTAGCAGGCATTTCCAGTTGCCCCAAAGACTTCCTTCACTGAAGAGACTCAGTGATTGGTGCCAGCTCCAGACAGTGCATGGGCCAGTCAATGGAGCCCAGATTCTGAGAGCTGCTCGAGGCAGCTTGGGTCTGCAACCCCTGGCAAGCGGCCAGGAGTGTGGTTCATGGGCCGGTGCACAGAGCCCAGACCCTGAGAACAACGTGAGGCAGTTCAGGCCTCCGACCCCTGACACACGGCCAGGGCCACAGTGGTGCAGGCAGCACTGCATGGTGGGTCCCGAGCAGGGACCAAGTCCCTGGGAGCCATTTGAGGTGGGTTGAGTCCATCACTCCTGGCACGTGTCCAGGATTTTGCATGTGCAGTGCACACCTAGTCCCCATGCGGGAGACTGAGCCCCAGCGTCCCAAGCATCCGACCCTGGACAAAAGGCTGTGCCCTTGGTGCATGGAGCCATGCACAGGCAAGGGCCCAGGAGGCTCCTGCCAGATATGAGCAATGTGCCTGTGTGTAAAGACCACCTACCTGGGATCCTTGGAATCGTGAGTTGCCCAGGGAAAGGGACTCCCACAGGTAAGGGAGAGTTACCTGGGCAGCAAGGCTGAAGGGGCAGGCCAGACAAAGGAAGGCTATCTTAGGTCAAGGGGTGTTCCAAGGGGACATCACTAGAGATCTTGTTGGGGCCTGGGGAAGCTCTGAAGGGTTATGGGTACCTGATATTGCTATGCCTCATATTTTATATATTGTTCTATTTGCAAATTTATAGTCATAAGATCCTTGCTGGGCTTCTGCTGGACCCTGTACCAGCTATTTTCATTTAGTGATTATTCCTCTATAGTTACCTGCGCATACCTGTACTTGTTTGTTGTCCTCCTGTATTTCCCTCTGTTGTTATGTTTTAGGCTAGCCGTTTACCCGTGAAGGGCCTAATGCCCTGTTGAGTTAGCATAGATCCTTGGGATATAGCATCACATAAGAATGGTGTATTTTATTTATAGAGATGTAAATATGTATGTTTTGATATTTTTATTATATTGTGTAATATTGTGCCTTTTATTTTATGTACCTCTATATTTGTGTATTAGTAGTTTAGTAGAGTCTATAACTCTGCTTGTGGAATCTGCTGGGACCCCCTTCCTGTCACTTACCTGTGTTCCTGTCACTTACCTGAAGCCCTGGTGGTGGTAACCCATTGTAAAGAATAAGGTGTGTATATGTATATGTATTTATGTATATGTGTGTGTGTGTATATGTATATGTGTGTGTGTGTATATGTGTGTATATATGTGCGTGCGTGTGTATGTATATGTGTGTATGTAGATGTATATGTGCATGTATATATATGAGTGTATATATACTGTTATACATATATCTGTACCTATGTTTATAGTTATGTCTATTTTTGTCCATTTATGTAAATATTAATACATTTGTATATAGTTTAATATTGTCCTGGCCTGGCTCTATAGCGAGTGGGGAGACTGCGCTTAGCTTGCTGTTCTCTCCCACAGCACCTCTGCCTGCTGCCAATCCCCTTCCATCCCATAGGGGACTACATACCCGGGGTATACCCGGGCTACACCAGCATTACTGCACAGTAGCATCCTGGCATGGTTGCCTAGTCATGCTTACTGCACAGTAGCTCATTACTACTGCACAGTAACTCATTACTACTGCACAGTAGCGTTGCATCACAGTTCACACCTGGAGAGGCTACTGTGCAGTAGTAACGAGCTACTGCATAGTAAGCATCTCGTGTAGATGTAGCCACTATCTCTGTAATTGTATTAAATCACTCAGGAAAGCTCTTCTATGGTAGCATGTGACAGTTTTCATGAAACACAAGAGAAAATAAATCATTCTTGTAATAAAAAAAAATATATTAAAATTTAAAATCTCTCATCCAAAGACATTTTCTAGGAAGTCTGCTACAACTATCTGCAGTTTTGATTAACTACTCACCTTAACGAATTCATATGCCCCCACATTTCAGTGATACAGTTTGCAAGAGTGGGAGGACTCTCCCCATCCTGCCTGTGAACATTCTATATCCATGTGGCGAAGATTGTTCTTTGCTTGATTTCTAGTTCTCTTTTCACTTATCCCTCAAGAAGCATCATTTCACATACAAAAGAATGGCAGAGCATATGGCAGAGTAACTAATGGCTCATAATTATAAACTAAAGAGGTATTTTCTTTTACTGGTTGATCAAAGGGGGGTTGTTTTGGAGCTTTGCTATTTCCTGTCAGAGGCATGCCCACATTTTCCCATTTGCTACACCTGAAACCATATAAATCGAGAGGGGAGAAGTCATTTGAACAAATACAGAATCTTTGAAATTGAATTAAGAAAGTCCCTATCAAACAGAAAGAAAGAAATATTTGTTTGATGGAAAAAAAAGAAAGGTGAGAAGTCCTTCTCCACAGAACTGCCGTAGTGTAGTAAAAGTTGGCCCTACGCTAGAATTCTGATTAGCAGTGGGCTGAGCAAACAGGAAGAACTGGTCTCCGTACTCCTATGGATTTACTCTTATGAAGCTAACTATTTCTGTTAGCTCTCCTGGGAATGAGAAAGTCCAAGGTAAAGCAATGAGAGCTACTGTAGCTGTTGCAGAAACAGAGTAGGCTGAGCTTCTGGGCTGGGAAATAGACCTAGAGGGCATCATAATCCTACAGCCTCAGTGACCCTGCGTTATTCTACCTGTGATGTATATTGGAAAGGAGGCTGCAGATGAGTGACAGGGGAACCTGGGACTTTTTGTTAGTCTCAGTATGATTCTTGCTAATAAAACTGACTGTGTGTTACTGATCATGGTGCTGGAGTGATTTCTTGCTGTAGGAGGAATCTCAATTCCAGATCAAGAGATAGGAGTTTAGGACTATCTGCTTTTAAGGGGAGGCCAACCTGAACAGTAAGCATAATGTTTCAATACTGTCTTTAGAAATTCATGAACTATAACCTGAAAAAGCATTTGCCATGATAGACAAATATTCTATGATGAAATACATTAGAGGAAGAAGGTTAATGGGGGATAGTTTACTTGTATTTTCTTGCCTATTTAGCCATAATCATATGCCTCTCTCTATATTACCATGTGTATTCTCTTTGTACTCCTTCAAAATTGCAAATCCCTGAGGGGATCTTTTTAGAACAGAGTGGAAAAAAATCCAACAGCCCCATGCACTCCATAATGTGGTCCACCTAATCTCCATTTAGTACAAGATCTGAGGCAAAGAGGAATCTATACCACATTTGTACAGTATTGTTTTTGACATATGTTTGTGACCAGGTATGTCCCCGTCTTTCTCCCACTGAAAACAAGAAAAATCTATGTCTTATGTTTGAGTACCTATAGCTGCAAAAGTCTGTTTTGATAGCTGCCCCATCCCGTCCC
>NW_005841848.1:4401566-4404113 GCF_000455745.1 Alligator sinensis | reverse complement strand
CCCCCCAAACTATTTACAGTACAGTAAGCACTCTGGCCATCTCCTGTAAAATCCAAGTGTTTCTCTGACACCTCCACTATTTTAGCAGGCATAAAAGGTGATAATATAGAGCTCTTTAGCTACCTAGCCAGTAAAATTTGTTTTCTGGGAGAATTTCCAGGGCAATAGACCTTCCCTCAGCAGTCTTGCCACCAAGGAAATAAGACCCACCCACTCAACCCTGCTCCACATGTATCGATCTTGGAAATGAGGCATTGAGGGTGTCCTGTGTGAGCTCTTGGCACTACTCTCAAGATCTTGGTTTCTGCCACATTCAAAAGCAATGGTATGGAGTGCCCACAGGACATTTTTTGGTCTCATTTCCAAGGTTGATGCATGCAGGATAGGAATGAGTGGGTGGGATTTATTTTCTCAGTCACAAAACTGTGAAGTCTCTTACCATTGTGTAGGCATATTCTTTATGCCCATGATGTTATGTAAAGGAGGTAAGCCCAACAGACAGCTGGTTCCCAAATGTTTTCCAAGTTAGACACTGCAATTGTGATTTGACATGTATGACAGTGACAGCTTCTTAAAGAAGAACAATCAGCATATATTTTGGCTTGATGATTCATAGTTGGGTTGGATGTCTCTGCATAATAACTGGAAATACTCAAGTCATGATTTTGGGTGAACTGTCCTGGGAATTGTAAGAAACTTAATAGAAGTCTGACCCTACTAACCCTGATCATTTTTCACTTATAGAAGCTAATCATTTTATTAAATTCACTATCAAGTAATAATTATAATGGCCAAAATATTTCCTTCCTCCTTGCTAACCATGCCTCATATTAAGGAAACTAAAGATAGACTCCATATAATTTATCATAAGCTTTAGAAAAGACACTGGATAAGATTTAGGTATTTTTGTGCTGATCCTGCAAATCTTCTACAGGTAGATAATCCACTATGTTTAAATGGAGTTTCAATAAAGGTTTCAATTGGAGTTGGGCACTAGAGCTGACAAAAATAAAAATTTCCAGTTAAAAAAACATTTCTGAGTTGTTTATAAAAAAATAGGTTTGGGTTCAAATTGATCCAATTATAGTAATCTTAATTAAATTTAGATTAATTTACTTTGGAAGATAATTAAGCTAAATCAATTAAAGGCATTTCAATTTTGAAAGAGATTGTCCACACAGGGACTTAATTTGATTTAACTAAACTATTATAAAAATTAATTTGAGTTAACTTTCCTGAGTTGTCCCTATGTAGACAAAGTTATTTCTTCCAGTGAGACTGGAACTGTTTAACAAAAGTCTAGGTTCAGGTTCTATATATTGCTGCTAAGTTAGCAGTAAACTTGCTAAGTTATGGTAAAATTCTAGGAGCAGCAGTCCAGAAGTCATAATAAAATTCCTCATTATATAAAAGTGCATACAATTGCAGGTAATATCAAATGTAATTAAAATGAAAGATTTAAATACCTTAACTGCTTTTAGCAGGCTGCCTGGCAGAGCTGAGCCTTGCAATAGGAGACAGAAGACCAGAGTGGTAGAGGATAAGGCAGAGAGAGTCAAGAACTAAATTAATGGAAGAAAGGAAAAGAAGAGAAGAAATAAGGACTAGGAGAAGGCAAGAAGCGGCAGATAGACTGGAAATCACAAAAAGGATGAGTAATAGTGTACTTACAATAAAGGGACTGTAGAGAGAGAGCAGTTATTGGTGAAGAGAGATTCCAGAAAATAACCCTTTTGGTAAGTGGAAAGTTGAGCCCAGGCAGATTGAATGAAGAGGTTAGGATGAGAAAATGTACAGCTAAGTGGTCCTGTGAATCATCAGAATGAAGGATGAAATCATTGAGTATGAATGCTGAAGACTGTGAAGGGAGAAAAAGAGAGAGTTGGTAGCTGGCATCCAAAAGGAAGGCTAATAGGACATACACAGTAGATGACAACACTAAGAAGAGGGAAAGAAAAGAAGAATTGGATGCCACGCTGTCTAAAATAAGAGACAGAGCAGAAAGGAACAGTGGACAGGGATTCGGTAGGGATAAGGGAAGGAAAGCTCAACACCTGTATCCCAAGGTTGGAAAGGAGAGGCCTCTGTAAAAGAAGACAATGGCAGAGGCAGTGCAAGAAAGGGAGGATAGTTGGATTTTCTGTGATCCAAGCAGGAGGAAGCAAAATGTGAAGAGGTCATGGGTGTGTGAAATCTTTTTAGAGATGATGTGGGAATTCCGGAGAAAGCAAGAGACGAAAAGGTAGGAGGAGCATAACGAGGAAAATGGACATGAAATTAGAAATGGTGACAAGACAGGAACAGATGTGGTGGCAAGGATGCACATGGGATCCAAACAGTATGGAGGAAAGATGGGTATAAAGGGAAAGCCAGGGCCAGGGCCTTGATGGAGATATATAACTCCAAAGCACAGGAGGAGAATGCAGATGTGTGACTTAGCTGTATTAGGTGGAAGTGGAGATATGAGGGTGGAGAAAGGAAGAAGATCAGGTAACGCTGATGGGATTTTTTGGAGTGAGGGGACATAGAAGGGTAAAATAGAGCCAA
>NW_005841848.1:4363505-4401556 GCF_000455745.1 Alligator sinensis | reverse complement strand
AGAGGAGAGATATGGGGCACTATGATATAGAAGAGAGCTATCATGGGAGATGCAGAGGAAAGTGACATATGGTTAAAGGGATAAAAAGTTGAATTTGAAAAGTGCTGTGAAGATATGATTATAGCAGTTCTCCCTGTTGGACAACTATATTAATTTGGCCAGCCCAGCTAGTGAAGGAGAAGATGGCTGTACTAGGGCATGGAGAGGATCTGGGGATTAGATTGAGGTGGGAGTGTCTGCTTGTACCTTCAGCCATTGCCCTGCTAAGCATCAGAGAATTGTATAACTACAGAACTGTACAGTTTCACAATTCAGAATGCAAATAGACAGTTGTGCCTTTCAAGTGCCTTTCAAGTGTTTTTCCCTTTCTCCCTTTCATCCCCCTGCTCTGAAAAGTTGCTTCTTGGTGGATTGTCTTTTTTTTAACCAGAAAAGCCACTAGAAGAGTCAATAAGTACAGTAAGATTTTCCATTGGTGGGGTGGATAGATTCTTTTCTTACTGTCTGTTTGAATTTATAAAATAGGAAACATTAAGCCCCATTCTACTTGTTCTTCTTTTAAAAATTAAGTGATATACTTCAAAAGGACATTTAAAATGATTGTACAGTTGAACTTCCATCTGTGTTTTGAAATATGTATGTGCAACCCTTATACCTTTTCTTCTTTACATTCCCTGTCTCTTTCTGCTCAATCGTGTTAACATTTTAAGAATGTACATTGACATTTAAAAAATCCAGCTTTCATGATGCTGTTTAACATAAGCAGATCAGGCTAGGAGAGGGATTAAAGTGCAATATGCATGGTCACACACCGTTTTCTTCCTTCTGCAACAGAACCCAGAGTTGCAGCCAGAAAAAGACACTTTGAGTTTGTATTTATATGCTCATACTAGTCATTAAAGCTTGTACTTGAAAGAAAATCAGTTCAGGTCACCAGTTGGTATAGATCAACTTCAAGTCAAACACGCTTTCAAATTTAACATACTTCAAGGCCACGGTCACAATTTTGTGTAGCCCTACCCCTTGTGTAGTCAGTTAAAGCCAGAAAGAAATGCATGCAATGTAGGTGTAAAATGGCATCATTTTGATCTCACTGCATTTCCTACCTGCTTTACACAGTACCTAAATAGGATACAAGGCAATAGCAACTGAGATCCAAGCAGCATATTTGCAACATGGCAGAGACCCTGTTTACTTCTGAAGGTATGTATTGCTCTGATAGCCCATTCTGAGACTCTAGCCCAGCATTTGTACTTGCAGCACTTAAACCAGCATCTTTATACCCATTCCATATTAAATACAGCTTAAAATAACTAAACAGTGGCCAAGTCTACGTGTGTACTTTACTGGGCAGTAGACGAATTGACTGTACAGTAGAGCATCACTGTCTATATGTGCACAGTAATTAGGCCAGTGTATTAATTTACAGTGCCTTTGGATAGTTCCGTCAGACACAGGTACTATCCAAAGGCAGAGTAAATTACTGCACTTAAACATATCTGTAGACAATGACAGTGGGATTAGTTTACTCTAGCTCAGATTGCAATAGGAGTTCAATTGCATTAACTGCATGCGTAGATGTGCCCTGCGAAGACTGGAGTCATGTGTCTTTACCTACCTGGAGTCTCCCTGGTCTTGGTTTGTGTATGCCTTCCATTACGTAGTCACTTTAAATTCAGCTGGAGGTGTTTGTTTTGAAGGGTCCTCATGACTGCAAAAATGAATCATTCTTTTTAATATTAGCTCATCAATACTCAGTTGCTATGGAAGAAAACGATTTGACCACCATTACAATCTTAATGGTGTCCCTTGGGGAACGCCCAACAATTTTTTTTCCCCAGATTTGCTGACCTACTTCAGGAAATTAATTGTTCATTCAAGCTAGAGCAGATTTTGAGACAACTCAAATTTCAAAGGATTCTGCTGCAAACAACTTTTCACCAAATTTGTAATGTGAATTGCAAGGCAGTTGCACAATTCAGGAAATGATACCTACTTGCCATTGTTTGTTATTTTCTGAGGCAAGGTGTTATTTTAATGACATAATATTATAAGTATAGAACCATTAAGCTGCAATCCCAGGTCAGGGTCACACAGTTCTGAAACACTGTACGTACATCTGGCACAGTTTGTCTTTGCCTCTGTGAGCTGACAGCCTGAATAGCAGTTTCTTATGCATAGAGCAAAAAGATGCATTTATATGTTTAAATGCTTCCAGATAGAGGTCCCAAATTAATTACACAATCTCTTTTTTATTGAAATCAGTGTCAAAAATTCCTTTCACTGCATACAAGTATTTGTGTCTAGTGGTGGAAAAATTCCACCATTAGAAATTATTCCAGCAGAGGGAGAAGTACAGGTATTTTATTCAACCTGCAACTGCCCTCTGCCCCCTAGCCCTAACACCTTCCCAGGACCATGGCAATCACAGTCTGGGGAAAGTGTGGACTGTTCCAGTCCTTCCTGCAAAGCCTCCTTGCTCTAGACCTCCTTGACAAGGCCCCTGCTCTCTCTTCACACCAGGGACTCTGGAGTGAGAAGCAGGCAGGGAGCTCATTGTGCCACTCCCTCTGTTTGGCTCAAGCAGAATGAATTGTGTAGCAAAGCCTATGCCTGCTTCTCACAGTGGGGACTCGAGTGTGTGGGGACCTAGAAGGGAACAGCAGGCAGCTGCCTCCAGTGTCTTCTGCAGAACAGGATGACCCCAGTCTCAGGAAGGGGTGGGAGGAGGCTTTCCCTGTAGCTCCACTCCTCCCAATCCCTGGAGGGAGTTAGGCCATAGAAAAGTACATAAACATTCATTCTCTCCAGAAGAAACTCTTCCAGGACCAACTTCTACCTAGTTGAAGTCAGGTTATGTTTCTCCCAGAACCTTCATTTTTGCTCCAATAGAAAAAGCTGGAACACTTGTAAACTAGTGGTTTCTACTGGGAGAGCAGTGAACATCTGTACCTAGCCTTTGACTTTAAGGAAGGCAGAACAAAGTTTTGGAAACGAAAGATTTTTTTTTTTTTTTTTTGGAATGCATCCATCTTACTCTATTTTTAACAGAGAAATCTATTCAGCAATCTACTTAGACTGATAGATGGGTGTCCTTCATCCACTTTGTTGGACTTGTGTTATCTTATTCCATTATCCAATAATGCTAATGTATATCGTCAATTTGCCGGTGCAGAAGGTGAGATTCTACCCACACAATTATCATTACATTTAAAATGACTTAGCCAAAGAACTCACCTATATATACAATACTTACTCACATACAACATGCGTCTTTCCTCCAAAAATGTGTCCTCTGAAATTGGGGTATGTATCTTAAGTCGTAAAGTTGATTTCCTTCACCAGAACTTCCGTATATGGCCACAACTAGAAAAAAAAATACAGTTATGGAAAGTGCACATCTTATCTGGGTGTGGATAGTACACAGAAAATATACTATCTCTGAATATTGTATTTTTAAACTTCATACAAATTAAATAATAACTTATTAGTACAGAGACAGAAAGAGACAAATTGCATACTAGTTCAGATTTCTTACATATTATATTTTAAACCTTTCAAAAAACCATCTGTACTGAATAAAGAGTACTTTTAGTTAATTACCATCTCTACTAATAGTGAGGCTTTATATGCTATCATTGTGATGCCTGTTTTTCTGCAGATTATGTATATTCACATAGTTATGGAAAAGGTAAGTTTAAAAATATCAGAGGAAATAACTGTAAATGCAAGTCCTGAAAGAGAAATTATAGAAAATTGGAATGAAAGATGTTACAGCCCAAAGCAAGATACAGGTTTCTTAAAACAGTTTTATGAGCATAAGAGGATGAGGGTGCATTAATTTAGTTTTAGTTTATTTTACAAGACTCTGTGGAGAACAAGTAAATATGTTCTGAGCTGCCTTCCACTTATAAATAATGCCCTATGCTATTATAATCCTTTTTCTATCATTTGGCTACTGATTATTCTAGTTAAAAATCAATAGATTTCATCAAGGAGTGTGGAGAGTTAATAGGATGATTCTCTCTTATTTCAAAACTATGATGTTACATTTTATTGATTAATTATATTTTCATCACTGCAGCATGAACTTTTTGGAACTGAACATATTAATTAATCCAGGTGCAATGTTACCATTTTTGTCACGCTATTAATTCATTGCCTGATCTTGCTGGCATTATTCACACTGAATAGTACCTGCTAAATGATTTTCCCATAATGCGAGGGAAGGTGGGAAACTCAGGCTCTCAGTTTGGGATTATTTATGGTCAATTATAATCATGAAGGAAGTGAAGCATTGGTTGTTTCTTCTGTACCGTTTCTATCCTAGGATACTAGTGGGGTGGATGGGAAGAGCTGCCAGCATTGTACTGTGTTCCCTGTTTCTATATGTGTAGGGGGGTCATATGTGGCACAAGTGGGAGCCAAATGGGACAAAAGTTCCTGGGCCACATAGGTGAAGGAGCTAGAGGTTGAGGAAGTTTAGTGCTACAGCTTCCTAGTCAATAGACAACTGTTGGCTCACTCCCTATTTGTATGAATGGCCTCTACAGAACCAGTTTCATAAATTAGACCACCTGATATGTCTTACCCCAACTTATTAGTTAGCAAGGACTTGATTTCTTCAGGGGCTTGCATGTCCTGCCTAGTTCTTAGTGGACAGGATATCTACTTCAAAAAACAGGTCATCAGAAATTGAACTAAGCAGTTACCTCTCCGAATGTGAATTATCTTTACAGATGGCCTCCTTCTATTGTTGAGACCCTTTACAGGAAGTGAGAAATAATTTGTGTCTATTCTCTAGATAAAAGGCTGTATCCAAACCCATCAGAGTCAATGGAAGTATTATTACTAATTTGTTTAATTGGCTTTGGACAAGGTGTAAAATCAGAATTTAATTTTATAGATATAACATCTTACAATAGCAATAAATTCAATTGAAAAAGTTAAACCCAAGCAAAATAGCATCAAGGGCTAGGGACAGACACTTGAACCAATATAAGTGATTGGAAACCAGTTTAAACCTGTAACAGAACAGAAGTTCAGTGCACACAGACCGGTTTCAAAATGGCTGAAACCAGTTTAAGATAGACCTGGATGGATGTAGTATCAGATTTAACTGATTTAGGTTAAAACAGTCTATCGAACTCCTGTCCCAGATCCCCTCCTGACTCAAGTTAACTCACAAACCCCTAACATCAAAGAATGCTTTGAACCTAGCTCACAAATCCCCCTTGCAGGGTGGCCCACTGGAACACAGCTTACACTCTGCTGCTCCAACCCAGTTCCTAACTGGCTTCACCCCTGGGCTGTCATGGAGCTGCCCCAGGTGAGAGTGGGGAGCAGTCCATTGGCCAGTGCCCCCACCTGAAGCTGGGTATCTGCCCATGTGGGAGGAGTCCCCACCTCATAGGCTTTCCCTGCCCTGGGGTTACACAGCCAGGGAGCCAAAAGGAAACACCCCTCCCCCCCATTCCCCAGCAGGGCTGCTTGGCTCGGCTACTGTCACATGTGGGATGGGGAGGCATCCCCTGGATCGGGTGCCAGGTGTGGGGGCATTAATGATGCCTCAGAAACCTTTCTTGGCAAGCTTTCTATTGTTATCTTGCTCTTCCTCTAAGTAAACTCCTCTCTAAGCTATATTTGCCCTCCTGCTGTTGAAAGCCGTACATCTTTCCAGACATTCTTAGTCATTCTTGAATATATCTTATCCCATTTTATATTATTTACCTCCAAAGATAAATCTCAGATACTGAATGTCCCCTCTTTATAACATATTACATCTAGAAATGGATGTTTTTTTATAGTCTGTCAAAAGCCTTTAATCTTCATTGTGTTGGCTTCTCTTTTTTCTGTTTATCTATTGTATTACCTAATTTACAAGTAGATGGGGCTGTATATAATATTCCAATGATGTCTTTACAGTGCCATGCACAGGTGACTTGTATCCCTTTTGTCACACAGAAACTTCCTCTCTGTATAGCTTACTTCCTTATGGAATTAGCTCCAGGGAAGGTACAATGGGCCAAATTCTCATCTGGTGCTAACAAGACTAGCTCCGTTGAGTGACATTCCATTAAGGAAACAGAATACAATATATAAAACATAAGGTCTTCTCAATGTTTCTTTAAAAAACATTTGTTGTGAAGTATCCTTTACACAGATATATGTGCAGCTGAGGCTTGTTGGCACACAAAACTTCAGCTTAGACAGTACAAAAGTAACTGTAACAGTTAAAAATTGTCAAAAGCTTTGAGGGAGGGTACACAAATACTATGATTCGAAGGCACATTCTTTTCAGTGGGGAAGATGACAGACAAAGAGTAAAGAGTTTGTCAGCCTTTGTGCTAGAAATGGACTGCAAGCTACTGCATTTGTAGAAACTGAATGCTGCTCCAGGATAAACTATATTTTGCGCTAATAAAGTCTTTCATTTTCCACATATTGTGACCTTTTTCAGGTGCAGGAGTTAAATGGAACAAAGGTTGGGAACATCCATTTTTCTCATTACAGCTGCAACAATATCACAGAGCACTTTGTTGCCAATATGGAAAAGGAATAAGCAACACATTTGTACAATGTGGACTTTTCCTCACTCTGTCTCTGTCTGGCTCTCTCAAGCTCTCATTCTTGATGAGAAATGTGGCTTCAATAAATCAACCATTAAACTTTATAGCCATGCAGAAATTGACAGTTAAGATGTCAGCAGCATTTTCTTGAGTTCTCCAGAAACAATTAAAGGAAACATAGCCAGGAAAATTCTTGATGGGCCTTGAATTTCTGGCATCTGGGAAGTTAACTGAGTATATTAAAGATATATAATTAAATAGTTAGGATTGCAAAAAATGGCGTAGCTATCAAGTTGGGTAAAGGCATGAGATTTTTGCATGTCATGACTGACAAGTTCCCCTAGACAGCTGTTATTCAATATGTTTCCTCCAGCACTAGAATTAACAATTGATAATGTATTGAAAACAAAGTCCAAAATATTTCTTTAGAAGTTGCATTAATTTAAAATGTCTAAAAAGACATTCGGTGTCATTAACTACATGATCTCTATGAACTAGTAGATGTTCCTTCATTCAGGATGGAATAAAGGCTCTGCTGCCTAAAAAAGGTTTAGTGCATCTTTTATAGAAAAGTCAAATTTGTTTTTAGGTTATGTACTTCATAGTTTTTTGAGATGCTATGGAAAATATCAGCTATTAATAGGATAACATGCCTTGTTCTAAAGAAATATTTGAGTCAAAGCCTTCCTTTCCTTCAGAGAGGCCCTAAACCCACTGGATTATTCCAATTCTGCCCATTGTGTGCACCACTGAGCCCAGTGCTCCATTACATTCCAAAAAAGTAGAATTTGAGGGATGAGAGAATTCCATGGACATGGATTGGGACTGGTAGATCCACTGGTACCCTGGGCATTACGCTAAGGCTGCAGTGGCACCTAAAAGCTACTGCAGCCTCAGGGCTATATTAGACGGACTGATTTTATTTCCACTCTCTGAGGAATCTCCTCAGACATATACCATTTAGGCACATTGTGGACCCTTGCAAAATGGAGGATTTACTATTTTACAAAGAATAAAATGGGATTCATGGCTCCCCAAATTGAGGGGTGCAGAAATCTCTGGTGGCAGAGCAGCCTGAGCGGATGGGATAAAATGATGATAGAAAGAAGGGTATGATGCATGTACATGATGCCTGTTGCAGAAGGTGGATTAATTTATAACAATACTTGGCACTTCTACAAATATGTACATCCAAAGTTGTTAATGTATGTGACAATTATCAACCAATTCCATACAAAATAGAATATTAATACATGGTATAATAAGATACCTAAGAAATGACTGGAGAATGGAAAACCACTTATATACCTTACAGGCTAATTAGGCCAGTTGTGTCTGAGTACCTCCAGGTGTTTAACCTCACAGTGCTCCCTGATGTAAGGAAGTATTGTTACTCCCACTTGACAAATGGGGAACAGAGACTTAGAGATGTTAAATTATGGCCACAGAGGAACCTGTCTCTCTCTTAGGTGCTTGCACATGTGATGATCATCACGATGTACATGTGACAAAAATGTCATTTGTTTTGTTTGGCTTAATAGCACCACGCAGTACATGTGGACCAGTTTGAGGAGTTTAAGATGAGCTTGCATTGTTGCAAACTAAACTACATCCAGATGCAATTTAGTTTGCAATGATGCGTTGCAGCTGTCAGCTCTCCCCCTAGCTGCAGAAGAGACAAGCAGACTATGCAGAAGAAAAAGGATTGGGTCCCTGACTGCTTCTGCTTTCAGCAGGCACCTGTTGAAGGCAGAAGCGATGAGTGGCCTGATCATTTTTTCAGCAGAGTTGCCTGCCTCTCCCATGGCACGCTGCTGGTGGGCCAAGTGGCTCCTGAGTTTCAGGGGGGCCGTTCCTTCCCTTTATGGTGTCAGTGCCCCCTGGGGCCACCCGGGTGGACTGCTAGTGGGCCAGGTGCTGCCCCAGCTTGGAAGCAGCACCTGGCTTGATCCAACTGTTCCCTAACCCTGCCCAGGTGTGCCCAGCAGGCTTCCAACAAGTGGGCTCAGGGAACAGTTGGATCAGGCCAGGTGCTGCCTCTGAGCTGGGGCAGCACCTGGCCTGCTAGCAGCCTCCCTGGGTGGCACCAAGATCTTCCACATGGTAGGCAGAAACTCTACCACACAGCCGCCACTGCTGGGTGTTAACTCTGAATGCTAGTGATGGCATTTACAATTCCAAGCTATTTCACTGGTTATTTCTTAGCAGAACCATCCCATGGCATGCTTTTCCAGGGCAGCTGTGCATAATAGTAGAATGAGATGTGGACAAAAAATACCAGTCATTTTTACTCAGCAGCTTAAGCAAGATTATTCCTTCTATCGCACATTGATAATCATCTATCACACATTTGGGCAGTGACCTTGCTGGGGTCACCTGGCCCCAGTTGTCTTTCCTGCCTGGTGCAGGGGGCTGGACCCGATGATCTTCTGAGGTCACTTCCAGCCTGACTATCTATGAATCTAAGGGGTGCCGCTGCCATAGAGGGAAGGACGGGGCCCACTGGCAGCTTACCCTTCAGCTGCAGGCAGGCTCCAGCTCCAACAAAAATAAAAAATAATTTTAAAAAAGGATCGGGCCCCTCTCTGTAACATGATGGAAAAATTGAAACAGTGGGTTTCAATTAAAACCCACTGTTTCAATTTAGGGGGCATAAAATCAAACCCTGGGAACTAAACTCTCATCATGTGTACAATTGCCTACTGGCCAAGTGTTGTTCTAACACTGAAGCACTTCCTCACAGAAACAGGCAATGGACCTAAAGCTGTACACACAGTGTTAATCCTGACATTGCCTGAATTTTTGAGGGATTAACTTTGAACTTCTCTTAACATAGACCATATATGGAGTTCTCTGTCCCATTTTTTACAAGCAAAAGATGGTAAAAAGAAAGAACAGCATATAAAGGATTCCCTAAGATTCTGAAACTTTTCTAGCTCGCATAGCTCCTCAGGTGTGCAAGAGCAAGCTACTCTTTGGAGCACCTTACAAAGTATGTGACAGACTTCCTGGAAATCTTCATACTACACAAGCTTCACATTATTCTTTTCACTACTAAGATAAGGAATTGTACCCAGCATGTACACTACTGCCTCTCTCTACAGCCACTGTTCATAATGACTTGTCTTCACTATTCTTACATTAGTGAAATTACACTTAACAATGCTTTAGTGTGCATGTGCTCTCCACATGTAAAAAGTAACTTGGCCCAGAAATAGAGTTTCTGATGTGGGCTAAATTGCCCTGGTAAAACTTGTGCACATAAATCCTCTGTGAATACAAGCCCTCAGCTGCAAATGTAAGCCACTTAATGTGCCCAAGTGTAGATAGGAATCTCTATTAGTCAGGAGTGTCATTAAACTGCCCACTCCCAAATTTAGGCACAGTGCTATATTCTTTGCAGAAATCTATACATAAAACATGCAAGAGGTAAGAATTGTGGGTGATATCTTTTTATTGGACCAACTGCATGGTTGGGATAGAACTTTATGGTTGGGATAGATTTAAACAAGCTTTTGAGTTTCATGGTGATACTGAAAGCTTATCTAAATCTTCCCAAACCATGCAGTTCAACCTATTAAAGACATGAAACACAAAAACTCTTGCCTCTTGTGTATTTCTAGGACCATGATAGCTGCAACATTACTTTGACACTACCTATACATAAAATAGTCATTGGCAATGGTATCATCCCCTTTACCTCCTTAAAGCCTCTCTAATAAATATATAGGGATCAGGCATAGAATCCAGAGATAATGGCCTGTGCACTACAAAGATGGCTGTGATTTCTGGGGACAACTTGAGCCAGAAAGTCACATGGAAGTACTGGTCCTTTGTAAAGATAGATTGGGGTCCAGCTGCTTCTACTTGAGCTCCTCAGCATCTACTTTACATCTACTGGGTATTACCATCCATACATCTCTTTCTCCTTCATCCTGGCTTAAACATTCAGGGACAAATGTGACTTTAATGCCTTTTGTTTTAGTACATGAAGATTATGGTTTGGTTTTTACCTTTTCATTTTTCCCTCAAGTGAATGCCACATGGTCCTTTCATATTAAATAGATTTGAATTCCAGAATTTTGGTAACCCACTTGCTTTGGATTCCCACTTGTATACCTTATCTGCCCATTCGTTTTTACATTGTATTTGCCTTAGGAAGAAAGATGAATTCTGAAATGGAAAAAGGTCTAAAGGACTAACTTAGCTTTATTGCTTGTGCTTCATTTGATTTTATGCTGATGGAAACTCCCTGTAATCTGACATTTGGGTGACATTTATTGGAAAATGTGTCTTTATTCTCTCTTATTGAAACCTGTGATTTGATTGTCCCAATGAGCTCCCCTACTTATCTCCTAGATCCCTGGGCAGCTAAACTTGTTAGGACTGTCTTAATGTCTTGGTACCTGTCATTACTCATATTGTGACTGACTCCCCACTCCCTTAAAGCAGTGTAAACCAGGAGCAATTACATTTAAATCAGTGGAGTTATACCAACATAAACCCAAGCAAGTAAATGAAAACCAGGTTTAACATTTCTTCCTTGTGTGTTGGACTGGTTCCTTTATCTTGAAAAAAATTTACTGATGAGTTGACTGAAACATTTTTCACATCCTAAGGATAATTCCAATTTAGTACTAGAGCACATTATGACCAATAAATTATTGGTCCATTTGTCTCAAATGACTCATTTATCTAATTTTCCTGATCCTGGCTCGGGGACTCTGTGTCTTGGTTTTCTTTTGCCAAGGGGTTTTATTTTTGCTATACGGCACAAAAGAGCCCTAGGACAATGATAAATTGGGCCTACAAAGTTTCTCTCTGTTGATGTAAGGCATTCGGTTTTACCAGGCTTTTATATTTCTACCTATGACTATAGAATCTGAGTGCTTTCCATGTAAAATTGATAACAATTATAAAGTTTCTATTGGGCTTTGCAGTAGAAGCAAGGGAGCTGTTTCTCTATTTTCAGGGGGGAAACTGAATTTCTTTAAAAGTACTGTATATTAATTTTTGGAAGAATGAGCTTCTTTTCTGAGGCTGAAAACATTGTAGGGGGAGGGGGGAGGGAGTGGGCTCTGGGGGACTTTGCCTTGCATCCATTTTTCTTCAAATATCTTTTCATCTACCTCTTTCTTTAGGGTGTTCTCTTTCATCATTACAAATGATACTTTCTCATCTACAAAACATCGCATGTTTCTTACAAAAAAAATCACCTGTTTCTTTCTTTCTTATTGATTAGTTTCTGCCTTAGATATAATGAAGTTTTCAATTTCAGTCCTCCCAGATACTGAATACATCCTGCCAAGTTTCAACTTACATAAGAATTAAGCATACTCAGTTTCTAGAAAACTTCTTCCTGTATATTTTTTGTCATTTTTAGTAGTTTCTGGTGCCTCTCAGAAAACCCAAATCCAAACTGACCCATTTTTGGTAAAGTTCATCATATTTCAAACCATATGATCAAATTTTATAACTTTGTTTTTAAAACAAATACACTGGCATCCTGTCAGACAGCATGTTGATATTTAAACTTGAATTGGTTGGTTTAAGGTATGACATTGCCTTTGTATCTCTTATGTAGCAGGCCTATTGATTCCCTATGAACCCCACTCCTCTTGCACAGGTCAGATACAAGCTTGTTAGTTGCCCCATACCTTAGATCAACAAATTTCAGAGCTTGCCTTTGGGAGGTTTATATTCCTCCTTATTGAATTTTTTGCGTTTGTAGGTTATGGAGGTTGTGGTCTATAAGTTGTTTCCAGACTGCTTTAAAGCTCCATCTGTTTATTAAGGTATGTTAGTTTGCCTTAAAAACACAAATTCTCCAAGTTACCCTGCAAGAACGACAGCATATATAACCATTAACATTGCATTACCAACTGAGGCCTTGGTCCTTTAGTCTTTCCTTACTTATGTGAAGCACTTATGAGTTTTGTTTGTCCAGTGTTATTCTTCTAAAAGTGATCCCTCCAGGTGCAGAAAGACATTCATACCTCCACTCTAACTCATGGCGCTTTACATAAAGAGCCATGAGTTAGACCATTCCCTGCCCCTCCTCCCCCTCCCCCAACAGATATTTGCCTGTGGGGCTGGGAAGGGGAATCAAGCCTGCTGGCACTGGCTAGGACTAACTACCCCTCTTCTCAGCCCTGTACCCCACCCTCCCCAGCTCCAGGGCTGTCAGCAGAGAAGAAGTAGAGGGAGCAGCAGCAGCTGCTGGGCTGCTATGTCCAGCTTGAGATGGGGGTGGGGGTGAGGGTGAAATAGAGCCCTCACGTTGTGGCTCCCACCAGCTACCCTGGCTGAGGTATTGTGGGGAGCTGGGATGGGCCCCTAGGTGAGGGGGTTCCGTTCCACCCATCTCCCCACTCCAACTCAGGCCTGGCTTACCTGACACCAGCTGCTGTCACTCGCAAGAGGCCCAGCCTGAGCTGGAGTGGGAAGGGGGTAGAACAGAGCTAGGGTAGCTGGCAGGGGCTGCGAGGTGAGAACTCCATTCCATGCCCCCATTCCCAGCTCAGGCTGGGGATAGCAGCCTGGCAGCTGCTGCTGCTCTCTTCAGTCTCTGTCTGCTGACAGCCCCACACCTGCAAGGAAAATTAAACCTCAAGGGAACACAAGTTCTCTAAGGCCCTCTAAAGCAGAGCAGTTTCATCTGTTACCTGATTAAACAAAGTTTAATTTTTCACAAGATCAGCCACTTCAGAAGTGCTGTGCAACTGTGTATGTGTGTTGGATCACAGATATAGAGTACTTTCAGGGGCCAGATTGAGGAAAAAAGGTCACTTATGTCTGCACCCTCTATTACCATGGTGGCTAAGATAGAGTGTACTTTGGAAGCTAGTTTAGATTCCAAATAAATCTTGCCCATGGTTGCTTATTAAAATTAAATGATTGCTCCAAAATTTCCATTGTACCTGACAATGTTGTTGTAGCAATTTTGAATGTTTCTGGCTTCTTTTGAGTTATTTCATTTCTTATTCCCAATGTTGGCTTAAATATTAGAGGCTGACACTGAACTAATAGCATAAAATGTTCCCCAAAGTCTCTAACACAACTCCCCATACACACACATATATAGTTCAGTTCCATAACTCTCTGATATGATGTTATATACTTTGTTTCAACAAGCTTTTAACCAAAATTGATTGTTTTTTTACATTTGTACTCCTGGGATTTTGACTAATCCACCTGACTGAATGGAAATTTTGAACGTCAAGTTTGTTTTGTGAACATATAGTACTTAGGTTCTCAGCTGTGCTTAGAAAATATAGACATGCAACATGCTTGTACTGAAGTATGTTTATGGATCTTGATTCTTAATAAGATGCCTTGTGAATCATCATTATTGTACTGCTTTCTTGGAGCTGGTAATTTATTTTTAATACATTGATCCTAGCAAAGTCTGCTAAGCCCACTGTATTTATTATCACATGGTTGTCATTTCAGAGAAGAGGAAAGAGGTCACCTGGGGAATTTGCTCAAAAATGCCACTTAACTAAAAGACATTGTCTCTCTATGAAAAAATATCTGAACAGAAAAGGATAAGCTTGAAGGTGAAGACCAATTGGAAATGCCTAGAACTTATTTCCCTGCTCTCCATTATCTCTTATTTCAATAGTCCTACATATACTTTCCAAGAATTAAATATAACATATTCTCTTCTAGTTTCTCTCATTGATCTATGCTTTTCTATATGTCTAAACTTAGTTTACAGAACCATAGATCAGTTGTTATTAAGTTAAAATGTGTGATAAAACTGAAAGGACTGATTCTATTCCAAGTTACATAGTATATACTAAACAGCTGTACTGAACTTGACAGAGGCACTTGAGGTTTGTACCAAAGGAGTCAAAATCAGACTTTGACCAAAGGTTTTATCCTGCTGTAATGACTAACTCCTTGATTCTCTTCCTGACTGGCCTAATGCAAACCATCATAGTACCAGTAACTTAAAGGAAGATTTGGTGGGGGACGGGGAAATGTCCAGTTTTCTTATTTATTTGGGCAAGCCTGGAAAATTCCAAAGACCAGCATGAGAAAAACACAAATGCTATAACCTAGGAAGTTATTTATGTGCGTGTATTCTAGAAAAATAAAAAGCTTTTAAATCAGGAACGCATTGAACAGGGGTAATAGTGAAGTGTTTGTTTTAATATTAACTGATGCTTTGGCAATGGATAGTTGTTTAGTTAATTAGATTTGAATAGTCTATTTCTTTTTTGACTGCCACTTTTTATTTGGAACATACACACTTCTTGAAAATCCCCTTCTGTGTCCAGGAATTTGAATGTGGCACATACAGTGATTTGAGTTACTTGTCTGCATGTTTAAATTAATATAAAGCACTTGCACTTGCCATTGTTTGAAATGTGCCATTTATCACAAGGAGGGAGCATACTGGTAAATCCTTGGAATTAGGGAATGTGTATAGCAGCATAGGGATTGATAAAGGGTTAAAATATGATAGTAGAAGTACAGGTGTATTCTTATTGTTGGTTGGAAATATTGAGCCCAGGAAATGAAAAAGGTGAATGAAAATAACAATGCTGCTAGATATAAGAAAATGCTTATGCCAGTGTCCTGATTGGCTCACAGAAAGAGAGTATCAGTTTTAGTGCTTATCAGAAATACTGCTGCTGAAAGAGCACAGGGATTACTGACAATGAAAGGAGCTATTAGATGTGAGGGGAACTTACAGTGAATCTATATTATAGTATGACTGCTGTTATGCAAAATTCAAAGGGTCAGATTCGACAATGGTATAAACTTAGCTCTGCTCAGATACACTAGTTGACGTGATTTTTTTGGCAGAAATTCTCATGAAAAAGATCACTGCTTTATTTCATGCACCCCTTTAACTCCTCTGTTTTCATTTTTAGTTTGCAAAAATGGTTGTACTTATATTGAAAACATGAAGGATTGGAATGTATTCATAGAGAATCACAGAAAATTAGGGTTGGAGGGGACCTCAGGAGATCATCTAGTCCAGTGGTTCTCAACCTTTTTCTGACTGGGGCCCATTTGCAAAGGGCCACGGCCTGTCCTGACCCACACCCCCCTGCCCCTGATGGTGCATGACCTACACTCCCCTGCCCCCCTGGACCATGCTGGGGCCCCTCACTCCTGACCTGCAGTCCCTTCCCCACCCCCAGCCCTGCCCAAGGGGTCCTCAGCTGCCCCTATCCCACTAGGGCTGGAGCGAGGTGGGTGCTGCAGCTTAGGCTCACGCGGGCAGCAGTGGAGTGAGTCCGGCCGGATATGGGCTTGAGGGAGGAGGCAGGAGGCTCCTGCACCAAGCCAAGCAGCCTTGTCACAGCCCCTCCAGCCCCCTGAGCAGTCTCTCTCAGCTTCTCTGCCCCTGTGAGCATGATCACGAGCCCCACTACTGCCAGCCCAGCCATGTAGCTCTCTCCCCTGGCCCTTCCCCCACTGGAAGGGGCAGGTGCTTTCCCAATGTCCCTCTGCCGTGCTGCAGTCTCAGCACCTGGCCATGTTCCTCCAGTGCTGATCGCCCCAAGCAGCCTCTTGCAGCCAGGCCGCAAGGGGCTGCCAGCCTGCAAGGAGAGACCTGTGCTTGCCTGACTTTTTTTTTGTGATTTGTCCCTTTCAAATATTTGTGCAACCCACTTTTGGGTTGTGACCAATGGGTTTAGAAATGCTGCTGTAAGCAGGACTATCCCCAACTCTATCATGCCAGCCATATCTTTGTCTACCTAAGTCTTAAAAACCTCTATGGATGGAGATTCCAAAATCTTTTATTAAATCTTTTTTGCTTTATTTTTTAATTCTGGTGCCAACTTTCACACAATGGGACCACTTCTTTTTTTAAAAAGAAATTGCTACAATAGAACAATTCAAACTTGTAGCAGAATATCTACCCAAAATTGACTTACTTTTGACTAGATGATGGCAAGCAAATATATATATTGGATTTAAAATGTTTTTGTATGGATTTAGTTAAGGAAATCTGCTTCTCTAGATCATCAGTAACAACTAATAGGTATCATATTAAGGAATACTGCTCATAAGTGATATATTAATTATGAAAATTAAAGGACTATTTGCAGTGTAGAAAGTTCTGATATTTCCTTAGATCTAATTTAGATATTGCTTATTGCTTTGTATTGGACAAAAAAGGTAAGAATTGAAATGCTAAGTTCTACTTCAGGAAATATAGGGCTTTCTTTTACTAGCAGAATAATAGATAAGGGGATGGAGTGATACTAAAGAGATCCTAGTTTAGGGGTCATTGGGCATGTATTAACATGTACCTAAACTTAATACACCATTGCTTTAGGTGCCTGAAGGTGATTTATGTGTGCATCTACACGTGGATGCACTAATGTGCATGAAGGCACATTAAATTTAGACATGAATAGCTAAGTCTCATTAGCACATGCAGATGTGCTAATGTGCATGAATGCAGTATGTATCCATTGACACACACTGCAGTAATGCCCATTAGCACGTCTGCACATGCGCTAATATGATTTAGATATTCATGCCTAAATTTGATCCCTGCTTTATGTAGGGATCAAATTTAGGCTCACATAGCCTTAATCACCATTTTTAAGGCACATTAAGGGTGTGCGCATGTAAACATGCACCCTTAATGCTCCTTAAAAATTGTGATTTTAGGCTAAGTTCTCTTAAAAGAGCCTCAGGTAGATGTACCCATTTAATCTACAGTCTTCCTGTGTGACCTTAGATAAGTTTCTTAACTTCACTTTGCTTTAATGCCCCAATAGTAACATGGGTGTGGCACTGTTACTTGACCAGACCTGGGCATGGTGAGGATGAATTCATAGGTGTTTAGGAAATGCTCAGATGTAGCAGTATTTGATGAGTTATTTAGTAAAGTATTTTTGATACTTTCATTTGAAATTTGGATTGTGGCTTTGTGCAATAACCTACTGCCAGTTAAAGGGACACTGCTGGAAATGGTGATTATCGACAGTTGAGGAAAATGAAGGACACACAGTCTTTACCTAGTTATCACTCAATAGCTCGAGCTCAATAGTTATCACTCGATCTTTAGCTTTGATCGTGGGGAATTAGGCACCAGAAAGGAGGAAAGAGGTTTCCATTAAAACAGAGTGAAAGTGATTACTTTACTGCTGTATGATAGATATGTTTCCAGGCCAATGGAATAGAGTAAAACCCAGATGCTTTGCAGGTGAGGTTCTTTAGCCCTGTGCAAAGATGACAGTTTATGAACCAGCTGGGGCTATATACAACTGTCCCAGACAACTGCACAGGACTGCTGCAATGCTCCAGCTGTTTGGTGCAGCTTTTATTGCAAAGAGCAGTACTTCTTTAAGTAACTGCAGGGGTCCTCTGAGGAGCTCCAGGTTCCAGAGGGCTTGGTTCTCGGTTCCACACTGTTCAACATCTTCATCAGTGACTTGGACGAGGGGGTAAAAAGCACCCTGTTCAAATTCGCAGATGACACTAAGATGTGGGGAGAAGTGGGCATGCTAGAAGGGAGGAATAGGCTGCAATCAGACCTGGACAAGTTACATGGGTGGGCGGATGAGAACAGGATGGGTTTCAACACTGACAAGTGCAAGGTACTGCACCTGGGGAGGAGGGACCAGCAGCAGACCTACAGGCTGGGGAACTCCCTTCTCATCAGTGCAGAGGCAGAAAAGGATCTTGGAGTCATTATTGATGCCAAAATGAACATGGGCCGACAGTGTGGGAACACAGTCAGGAAGGCCAACCGTACCTTGTCATACATCCACAGATGCATCTCAAGCAGGTCCAAGGAGGTGATCCTCCCCCTCTATGCAACACTGGTCAGGCCACAGCTGGAGTACTGCATCCAGTTCTGGGCACCGCACTTCAGGAGGGATGTGGACAGCATTGAGAGGGTCCAGAGGAGGGCCACCCGCGTGATCCAGGGGGCAGCAGGGCAGGCCCTATGAGGAGAGGCTGAGGGACTTGAACCTGTTCAGCCTCCACAAGAGAAGGCTGAGGGGGGATTTAGTGGTCGTTTACAAACTAGTTAGTGGGGACCAGCAGGCATTGGGGGAGTCCCTGTTCCCCCGAGTACTACTAGGAGTGACAAGAAATAACGATCACAAGCTGGCAGAGGGTAGATTCTGGCTAGACATCGGAAGGCGCTACTTCACTGTCAGGGTGGCTAGGATCTGGAACCAACTTCCAAGAGAAGTGGTGCTCGCTCCTACCCTGGGGGTCTTTAAGAGGAGGCTAGATGAACACCTTGCCGAGGCTGTTTGACCCCAGTACTCTTTCCTGCCATGGCAGCGGGTCAGACTTGATGGTCTGCTCAGGTCCCTTCCAACCCTACCAACTATGAAACAATGAAACTATGATAGGAGAGGCAGAGCTCTCTGAAGCAAAAAGCCAGAGCAGACAGCTAAGTAGCTTGCATTACTTAGTCACCTGAAATAAAGTGATTGCAAACCACCCAAATAAAAACGATCCAGGTTCTACTGAATTTTTGGAAAAAAACAGGTGTTTTCAATAAGGATTCTTGAGTCAGTGTGCTTTGAAAAGTATCTGGACATCAGTGACTCAGTTGAATCAGTTTGCCACAAGATTTCGCTGATTTTTTTTTTTATAAGAAGATGTGGACTTTCATAGGATCATAGGAAAATAGGACTGAAAGCAACCTTATGAGGCCATCTAGTCTAGCCCCCTGTATGAGGCAGGATAACTCCTGACTCAACCTTCTCAGTCAAGTGTCTGTCTAACTTGCTTTTGAAAACTTACAAAGTTGGAGATTCCACAATTTCTTTAAGTAGCCTGTTCAAATACTTGACCACCCTCATAGTCGGAAAGTTCTTCCTAAACTCCAACCAAAATTTCCCCTGCTGCAGCTTAAGGCCATCGCTCCTAGTCCTGCCCCTACAACCATAGAAAAAAAGCTCATTTCCATCCTCTCTCCTATTGACTTGCAGGTATTTGAAGACTGCTATCAAATCCCCCTCAGTCTTCTCTCTTCTAGACTAAATAACCATAGTTCCTTCAACCTGTCCTCAAGATCCATGCCTCTAGTAATTTTTATTGCTCTGCACTGGACATATCCTTCTTGAAGTGTGGGGCCCAAGATTGGACAAAGTACTCTAAGACAGACCTCACCATTGCTGATCAGAAAATAACTTCCCTTGATTTGCAAGTGACATTCCTGTTGATATACCCCAGTATGCTCTTGGCTTTTTTGTCCAACAAGAGCACATTTTTTACTCATATTTGGTTTATGGCCCACCGTAACTTCCAGGTCCTTCTCTGAAGCCTAGCCTTCCTATTACCCTGTATTTATGCATGCAGTTATTCTATCCTAACTTCAGGACTTTGTGCTTGTGCTCAGTGAACCTAATCTGATTTACTGCAGGTTATTTCTCAAGCCTATACAGGTCATCCTGGATCCTAGCCCTATTCTCCAGAGTATCTGCTTTAAAGAGGCCCCTGGACAGGCCCCTGCAGAACTCACTTGATACCTCCTCCCAACTAGGCATCAAGCTGTTAAGGGCTATTTGTTGAGCATGATGATCCAACTAGTTATATGCCTATCTTATACTACTTTCATTTAGTCTGTATTTTTTTTAGCTTATTAATGAGACTGTCATGGGAAACAGTGTCAAAAGCCTTGCTAAAGTCAAAGAACATCATATTTGCTACTCTCTTGCATCCACAGTGCCTGTTGCCTTATCATAGAAAGAAATCAGGTTGATCAACTGTGACTTGCTCTTGGTGGGCACACCCAGATGAATGGGAATGTGCGTTTCCCTAGGGACAAGTAGCAGCAGCACCTAATGCCACTGCTACTTGACCCTGGGGAATGCTCATGCATTCTGGAGTACAGCAGGTTACCCCGGGTAAGGTAGGGAGGCTGGGGTCAGCAACTGTGCCTTACCTGGGGTCCTGGGGGCCTCCAGGAGCTGCAGCCATGATGTTCCTGCAGCAGGAAGTTTGGGTGGCAGCTGGAGTGTGGCTCCAGCCAGCCAGCAGGACTATGTGAAATTTTGCCAGGTGTTTCATTTTGAAGTTGCTTTGACGTGTTTTGAGCTCAAAACAGTGAAAGTGAAATGAAACAAAGGCCTTCAAAACAGCTTTGAAACTAAAGGCGAGCACTCAAAATGTTTTGAAAGTTTCTAAATGTTTCAAGTTTTGAATCTGGGCTTACTTGACTTCAGCACTGGTCCCAACCAGCAACAACAGCCTGCTGTCATCCCTCATGCAGATCCAGGCACTGCACCCTCCAGGAGGAGTCTGGCACAGCCTCTTAGCCCTCTGGATCTATGCTCGGGATGAAAGGAGGCTGCCGCTGCTGCTTAGGACCAGTGCTGGAAGCAGCCCATGCCCAGCACCAGAAAGATTGCTGCTGCCACTGGCCCCAGGTAGCAGTGGCAGCCTCCTGTCATCCCGCATGCAGATCTGGGGGCCCGCATCTCTGGGAAGGCTGTGGGGCTGAGCTCCGTGGGGCTGGTGCAGCCACTTGGAGTGCAGCCTGGTGGCGGGAGGTGGGCGAGAGCTAGGGATGCACTCTGCCAGCCCCACAGAGCTCAGCCTGGTGGTGGGAGGTGAGGGAGAGCCAGTGTTGGAGCTGCTCCAAGCGCAGCCCTGTCCCTGAGTGCAGTCCTGGTTAGTGGCTCCCCCCCCCCCACCGGGCTGAGCTCTGTGGGGCTGGCAGAGACACTTGGAGCACAGCCCTAGCTCTCCCTCACTTCCTGCCACCGAGCTGCACTCTGACTGGCTCCACCACCCCCACAGAGCTGACCCCGGTGGCAAAAAGTCAGGGAGAGCCACTGGGTAGGGCTGTGCTCTGACCAAGGGCTTCGCTCTGAGCAGCTCCACCACTGATTCTCCCCCACTTCCTGCCACTAGACTCAGCTCCACAGGGCTGGCAGAGCATAGCTGTGGCTCTTGCCTGCCTCCCACCACTGGGCTGCACTCTGAGCAGCTCCACTGGTCCCATGGAGCTCAACAGCCCTCCCAGGGGTGTGGACCCACAGATCTGTATGCGGGACGACAGAAGACTGCTGCTGGTGCCTGAGACCAGCAACAGCAGCTACCATCCTGGCACTGGGCACGGGCTTTACCCAGCACTGGTGCCAGGAGGCAGCAGCAGCTTTCTGTCATCCCGAGCACAGATCCAGGGACCCGTACCCCTGGGAGGAGTCCAGCACAGCCCCACAGCCCTCCTGGTGGTGTGGGCCCCCAGATATGTGCACAGGATGACAGGAGGCTACTGCTTCTGGCAAGTGACACGAGTTTTCCTTGTCAGCAGCTTGAGGTGAAGTTTCCCAAAAGCCCCTGCACCTATCTCCTTGAAATTTGGCAGGCTTAATGGACTTAGCAGGGGCTAGCATGCCTGCAGTTTTCACCTTGTTGTGCCTTAACACACACATGACATGAGTTTTGCTTTCAAGATTTTGAGGTGCAGTGTCCCAGAAACCCCTGCACCTATCTCCTTGAAACTTGTCAGACTTCATGACCACATGTGGGGCTACCACTCCAGCAAGTTTAATCTGAATCAAGCATGAAATGATAAAGTTATAGGCAGTTTTGTGCTTCCCCATTATAACCTATGGGCAAAACGTCAAAACAACATCAAAACAGCAAAATGGTTTTGATGAAACAAAATGGAACAGAGGTACTGAAACTAAATGAATTTCAAAATGAAACACTATCCCATCAAAATGGTGAAAGGCAAGTTGAAATGAAAAGGTGCTGTTTTGCACAGCCTTACCAGCCAGGCTCTAGTTTTGGGCGGTGCGCACTGGCGCCACATGCACTGCCCCACTTTTCTCTGGCACTGGGTTTTTTTGACCCCGGGATATACTCTGTACAGCTGTGTGAAATTCTGCTGGCTGTTTTGTTTCAACACTGTTTTGACTCATTTCAAGGTTGAAACAGCAAAATCGAAATGAAACAGATGGCTTTGAAACAGCCTTGAAACAAAATGAGGCCAGTAGATACATTTCAGAAGTTTTTAAATGTTTCAAGTTTCAAAGAAGCAGCCCAGCCAGGTGGTGGAAAGCAGGGCAGAGTCAGGGCTGTACTCCCAGTGGCTCCGCACAGCCTCATGTGGCTCAGCCTGGTGTGGAGTGCAGCCCTGGCTCTCCCTGCCTCCCACTGCCCAGCTGCACTCCCTGGGGCTGGCAGACATGATCAGAGTGCAGTGCCAGCTCTGCCTGCCTCCCAACGCTGGGCTTCACTCCAGTTGACTCCTGCAGCCCCAGGGAGCTCAGCCTGGTGGCGGGAGGCAGGCAGAGACAGGGCTGCGCTCTGCCTCCTGCCACTGGGCTGAGTTCCATGGGGCTGGGAGCCGCTGGGTGCTGATCCCAGTAAAGGAAGATGGAGCACAGTCCCAAGGCTGCACCCCTCCTCCCTCCACCGGGCTGCAAGCCACTGGGAACCCAGCCTGGTGGAGGTGGGCGCGGCACAGCCCCGGGGTGCACCCCACCCTCCTCCACCAGCCTTTAAGCCACAGGGCTGCACCGGCCTGGGTTCCCAGCAGCTTGAAACCCGGTGCAGGTGGGTAGGGTGCAGCCTGGGGGCTGCGCTTTGTCTCCACCTGGCTCGGTTCCCAGCCGCTTGCAGCTGGTGGAACTGAGCCTGGTGGGGGGTAGTAGAGTGCAGTGCCAGGGCTGCGGTCTGCCTCCCTCCACTGGCTCAGGTCCTAGGGAGGCAGAAGCGGCAGTCTCCTGCCTGCATCCCTGGGAGGGCTGCAGGGCTCTGCCAGGCTCCTCCCCTGGGTGCCAGTCCTGATCTGCCTGCAATCAGAGGAGGCTGCTCCATCTCCAGTTTTGTGCTTCCTATTATACCCTGGGCAAAACATCAAAACAGCAAGCTGCTGGGTGCTGAGCCTGGTGGAGGGAGGTGGAGTGCAGTCCCAGCACTCCCCCACTCCCCCAACAGGCAGCAAGCCACTGGGCAATGAGCCCCTCCACTGGGGCTGCACTCCACCTCCCTCCACCGGGCTCAGTGCCCAGCAGCTTGCAGCCTGGTGGAGGCAATGAAACTGTTTCAATGAAATGAAATGGAACAGTGCTTTCAAAATGAAGCTAAACTAGAAATGAAACACTGTTCCGTAGAAACACAAGTCGAAGCGAAACAGTGCTGTTTTGCACAGCCCTAATACTTTGCAGCATGGGGAACAACTGCATGGGCAGTGTGTGGCACCACAGACAGGTCTGCAGTGCCACATACTGCATGTCCTTGCTCGTCTGGATGCACCTAGTGAGTCCATGCTGGCTATTCCTGATCATCTTGTTCTCCTTTAGGTGCTTCTGAATGGATTCCTTGAGAACTTGCTCTATGATCTTTCCAGGTATAGAGGTCAAGCTGACTGGTCTGTAGTTTCCCAAATCATCCTTGTTCCCTTTCTTACAGATGGACACTATATTTGCTATTTCCTAATCATCCTTTGCTGAGTTATATAAAGAAAACCCCAAAATATATATTTCCTGGTGTAAATTCAGAGGTTGTTTTCTGTTTATTTTATGATGGTAAAGAGGAAGGGCACTTAAATTGAGGACCTACTCTGTTCCTATGAATGTCAACAGTAAAACACCTTTTGACATCATTAGTGGAGGATCAAGCCCCTGACCTCTACTTTTCCCCAACTATTTGTAACCTTTAAAAATTTTTGCCAGCCCCCAACTAGAAACAAAAGAAGCATAAGTGAAAAACTCGAGACAACATAAGCTGTCAGACAGTGGGAAAAAAGTGTTGTGAACACTCTCTAAAATGAATTTAATTTAGGTTGTGTTATTTTCTCCCTCCTTTTTCATGGGAAGTTCACCTAATGTGCCTCAGAAAAGTGTCTAGTTCATTTTGCACTGTAGATTAAAGAGAAAAAAAGTGTAGCAGATGAAATGATGTTACCGCTGAAGAATAATAGAAAGGCAGCTAAGGGGAGAAGATATGATCTTGGCAGGGCTGTCAGAAGTCTGAGAGGACATCCTTACTTAGGGCTAAACTCATGCTGGCAGGTAAGTGTGGGTTTGAGCTCCTCCCCTCCTCCCGCCGTCATGTCAAGGAGTCACCAGGAGATTCTGTCAAATGAAATAAGTGAGCTGTTTCTGCCAAACTGATGAAAAATTGTGCCAAGGTGAGTGAAAGCTGAGACCGTTGTTGAAACTTTGACCTCAGAAAGTCAATGGAAAAACTTAAAGTGATTTCAATACTGTCAGGATGTCAACCATTACAGTACTGCTCAAAGATCTAAATGTAACAACTGTATATACCCATAATCAGAAAGCCCAGTTATCAGTGAGAAGAAATAATTTTAGAAACTCATAAATATAAGTGGCATTTTACTACTAAGTTGCTATCATATATCTTTAAATATTTTGTAAGGTGTAAAACTACAGTAGCTTTGGTTTTAAAGCAAGGCACTTTTAAGATGAGAGCAAACAAAAGACCACGTCAAAAAAGCAAATAAGAAATAGAAAAATGTAATGGGGAAAACAATGACATACTGCATAAAACTTATTTGGAAAGAAAGGTTTGCAAAACAGGCAATAAAAAATAAATTGAGAAATATGAAAAGAAAAGTAGATATCATATAGGGCTCATCTGTATTTCACATTTTCTGATTGATTGCATGTCAATAAAAGATATGGTCTGAATTTTGCACTTTCATTCCAGGCAATCCCATTTTCCCTCAACCCCCAGCTGCTCAATCTACAGTGCTCCAGGGCTCATCTGATATTTTTACAATGACATTACAAATTCTTTTTTTTTTTATGGTACTCTCCTTTCTTTCCCAAAGTATCTATCTCTTAATCTTTATTTTTGAGTTTTCTCCCATTTCTTTTAAATAGTAACATTTTAAAAAATAATAATGCGTCCAATTCATGTACTTAACAATTTTCATCTAGAATGGCACTGAGAAAACCACCATCTTTGTGTCCAAATCAAAATCCAAAAACTACATCAAAATGCAGCCAGCTGGCATACAGTAGATAGATTTCCTTTGAGGATGGAGAATTTGCTGTATTTCATTATCTTTGGAGCTGGTATGGTGCTCCACTAACAAGAAAATGGCCAGTTGGCCTATCACAAATTTATTGAATGCATTGCAAGTTTATCAGCTGGAGCCCAAGGTCCTCAATAATGGAGGTATGGCCAGAGTGGATCATTAAGGACAACTTCAGTTTCCTCTGCAATGCAAAAGAGATTCTGTTTTTGAAGCAGCAAAAATCAGTGATCTAAAGAGAGAATGTGAGGTGTAACTTGTCCACTAAAAATACTGGAGGAATATATTTGTGCACATAATGTATTTGCCCAAGTTGGAATTTGGCCAGGATGCAGGGGCTAAAACCACCCAACATGCTTGAATAGATTGTAAATAATTTCAAAAGCATAGAGCTTGGTTATATGATGGCCTCTTGGATGATTAGTTCTAACACTACCTACTATACCCAACCTATTCCTTATACCATGTTCCTACAGTGTCTTCATATAAAGAATCCTCCTGAAGCTAGAACCAGAGCTTTGTAGCTCCTTTGTTTCTCTGATTCCTTTGTCCAGAATGGAGGAGCCCAAAGTGGTGAAGATCTAATCGAGGATATTACTGCATGTGAGTTCTTCATGAAATTTCCCTGTTATGTGTTGAGTAGATTTAATTATGGTTATTTTAATTCTGTCTTGGACTGAAACATTTTATAGAGTGCATCTACATTTCTTTTTTCAAACCATTGCTCCCTCCAAACCTATCATTAGAAATAAATGAATGAGTTTTGGTTGGCATCCAGATTGTTCATGATGAATGGTCTGATTCTTCAATCTTTACCAGTCACAAACCTCTTATTACTTCAGTTAATTAAATTAGTGTATGCTTGAGTAAGAGCTACAGGATCAGGTCCATGGTGAAATAATCTTGAGTTCTTTCTGGAATCATAAATTATAAGATAATCTCCCTAAGATGGATGGAATCCTTTTTTTTTAACTCATGAGAATAATTTTAGTTTATCCAAAAAAGAAACAGTTGCCAGTAGCTTCCAATTCTGAAAAGTACATGCTTTTCCACTGACAATTAAATTCCTTCAATGTACCAGAAAGAAAGTGGAAATTGCAGCACTAAATGAGCTAAAATCAGAAATGATGAACAAATTGGTGTAAATTAGACCATGAAACATTCACAAGGCACCTTAGGCATGTTCTACTGACTTGCAAGAGTGCCTAAATGGATATAACTTGCACACTGAGGAACTTGAAGAAGATGTAAATTAAAATAATCCCTCCTCTACTTTAATTTACATCCTGTTTCAGCTCATCAACATGGCATTTGTACCAACTCTTATACTTCAGGCCTCAAGGAATCAAATTTGACTATAAGAGGTCTCCTGTGATATCATTTCTGAGCTCCTACGAGTGGTTATAAAGGCACCTGATAACATAAATACAATTCTAATAGCTATATTCTACACTCAGCTACACCTGTGCAACTTTACAACTCCAGAGTGTTTAGCAAGGGCAGAGTTTCACCAAAATGCTTTAAAACACTTGTCAAATATAACAAACATCATCAAGAAACTGAAAAAGGGTAACAAAGACCAATATCCTTACTGTTTACCAAAAGAGCTGATTATAGAATCCAAGAAAATTAGGGTTGGAAGGAACCTCAGGAAGTTATCTAATCCAACCCCCTGCTCAAAGTAGGAACATCCCCAAGTATATCATTCCAGCCAGGGCTTTGTTGAGTTGGGCCTTACGAACCTCCATAGATGGAAAATCCACAACCTCTCTAGGTAATCTGTTCCAATGCTTTTCTACCCTCCTAGAAATAATGTTTTTCCTAATATCCAACCTAAACTTCCCTTGCTGTAACTAGAGGCCATTGCTCTTTGTTCTGTCATCTGCCACCACTGAGAACAAGTAAGCTTCATCCTTTTTCGAACCACCCATCAGGTATTTGAAGGCTGGTATTAAATCCCTTCTCAGTCTTCTCTTCTGCAGATTAAACAAACCCAGTCCCCTGAATCTTTTCCTCAGAAGTTATGTGCACCAGCCCCCTAACCATTTTCATTGCCCTCCACTCAACTCTCTCCAACTGGTCCACATCCTTTCTGTGGGGAGAAGAGGGGGGTGGAGGGGGCAAAACTGGTCACACTACTCCAGATGATTGGTAATGTCTGTTTCACTCAATCCAAAATTCTATTAATTAATTTATCTTCAAATGTATAAGGAACATATCCTCTAGTTCCTATCCAGCCCACGCTCATAGAAATTCAATAATAGCAATTTATTATCCCACTACTCAAGATTTTCTTTCCTATAATTTTGAGTATTATTATAAATCTTACCAATTTACAAATGATAATCTAATAAGACATCATAAAACTGTTCTAAAAGAAAGGTTAGTAGAGAGGTACAGTAAACACCTATAAATCCTTATGGAATCCTATTAAAATATTTCACTGCCTTTTATACATCCCCTTGAAATGAACAACCCTAAGATAATTAGAACAACAAATGGCTCCTAATATCATAGTGCCTTTCATCTTAAAAGGTTCCAAAATTTTTTCTTAGATGCTTAAACTTAATATGAGGATCATTCACACACTACTGCAAAGTGTCTGGCTTTGAGTGCAAAATGAGAGCCTATCTATTCCACAGATAGTATAGTGATTTTTAAACAGGAAAGAGAAGAAGAACTTATTCATCTGAGACAAGCAGGTAAAATTTAAGTAGTGAGGAATTAATTATCTCATTTGGAATTTGCCAAGGAAGTTGTAAGCAACATTTTCATATTTATGCCCTACATAGACATTAACAATAAAGTTGATTATATTTCAATTTAAAAGCTTTCTAATGTAAAGACAATGCACACATATTAACTATTACAGATCTGTTAATGGAGCCTTTACTGGTTGACAAATTCTGTGTTCCACTGACTTTAATGAGGGTTGAAATAGACTTGCTTATCATCACTCACTTTGCAATCAAATGGATGATTTGCTTTCAGTCAATCAGTAAGGCTTGAGGGATGTGGCACCTCACATTTAAGGAAGTGGGAGACCTGTATATTCAGGAGATATATTCTCTGCATGATATTGTACATGGACATAGCAGAATGTTTTCAATACAATGGAAAGAAATTTGAAATAAGTAGGTTTTTTTTTTAATTGCTACTCTTTCAGCGTTGAACACAGTTATTTTCACTAGAGGTGCACTGATATATCAGTCAGATATCAGCTTGGTACTAATATAAAGAAAATTGTCTATATTGCATATTGGCCCAATAGGGCTGAAAATTTGGCTGATAAATGCCCGTGCTGCATGTAGTTGCAACACAGCACAAAGCAGATCCAGCAGTGTGGAGAGCTACCTCCAGGTGTTCAGTTGGAAGGGGAGAGGGGAGGGAAGGAGTGGTTGGGGGGCAGATCAACACCCCTCACAGTGAGGGAGGGGGCCAGGGCGGAGGGGAGGGGGGGCACAGAACAGAGACCTGGCACCTGGGGTGGGGGCAGCTCCCACCACTGCTTCACTGGGAGCGGGGTGTGTGTGTTCCTGGATCTGTGTGGTGCAAGGTGGGCGGGCTTGTGTGGAGGAGGCGTATTCAGCTGGTGCTGAGCTGGGCAGCAGCATGGGGCTGGGAGTGGAGCTGCGGCAAAATTTTGGGTGGTTGCAGCCTCCTCCCAGCACTGCCGGAGTCTGCTCTGAGCCCAGCCCCCAGTTAGAAAAGCCCTGTGCAGCATTGGCTTTAGCTCCAGCTCCACCCCACAGCTGCCACCCACCCCACATGGCACAGATCCAGGGCACATGCCCGCCCCCCCCCAGGCTGCAAGCAGCAGCAAGAGCTGCCTCCACCCCATGAGCCCAGCCCTCCACCCCACGCCCTCCCTTGCCTGCCCCTGCCCCCTCCCTCACTGCAGCGGGCATTGATCTGCCCCCCAATGCCCCTTCCCTCCCCCCTCCCCTTCCACCATACTGGACATACCACCTGATGGCAGCTGTATTGTATATCGGATTGATAATGGCAGATATGCCTCCTTAAATATCCACTATGGGTATTGCCCCCCAAAATCTCTATTGGTGCACCCCTAATTTTCAAATGTGTTTATTCTTAAGTACCATCTCCAAATAATTCCAAAAAAGTTGGCAGAATGCTTTGGGCAGAATAAATGTTGCCATACCTCCCCTCAGCCCTCCCACCACCTGCCCCCTTTCATCGCCTCCACCTCCCACCCCCAGCCAGTGTACCAGGCCCTAGAAAGCTGGCAGACCTGAAAAAACTATGCTTAAGGCAACCCTTTGACAGTGACTGAGGTGTGGGCAGAAGGTTTTTCCTTTACATTTTTGTTGAGTTTCTTTTGAATTTACTGTTATGTTACTTGAGGTGAAGGGGGAGAGCTTAGATGTGTTTTTTGGGGTTTTTTGATGGGGGGTTGGATACCCACAGCCCTTCTATAGCAGAGGGGTGCAGACTTGGAAGGGAAATTGGGAAAAGGTGGGGGGGAATCTCCCCTTGGGGGTGAGACAGGGTAGAGGGGTCAGTGGGTAGGGAAGTGGTCCTCGCCCCTACCTTGGGCAAATTCAGGAGGAGTTTGGATGATCACCTGTCTGAGGTCTTGTGAACCCAGCGTTCATTCCTGCCTGTGGCAGGGGATCAGGCTAGATGATCTGTTCAGGTCCCTCCTGACCCTTGCTACTATGAAACTATGGATGAGTGGATGGAAAGAGGTATTTCTTAGTTGGCTAACAGTGCATTTTCTGTAACCTATTTGCATTCCCTTCCTGACCCCCATCCCTCTTATGTTAGTCCCTCACTCGGGTGATCTGTATTTCCCTACTGGCTTTGTCATCTTTTTGGATTCATAATCCTAAACATCTACTAATAAAATTCAGTCTGGAGGTGAATGTTGGTTGTGAGGCATGGCTGAGATTGCTGGGAAGGTTTTCTTGTGTCAGGGTCTGGGCAGGATGTTAGTGATTGTGAGCATGGAGTGTTGGGGTTCTTGGGTTTGGGGCATGACTGAGAAATCCTGTCTGTGGGCTGTTTGTTTATTGTGAGGTGCTTTGAGCCTTTTGGATAGGACTGGTATAATAAGCAAATAGATACATCTGCTTATGACAGATCTATAGACTATCTTTACAAAATGTTCATACATAAAATTCAAGCTTCATAAGTTAGTTTTTATTGGACATATGGTATGTTCCTCTTCCCTGACCTGATGAAAGTAATTCAGATTTACTAATTCACATTTTGCTTTATTGAAATATTTTTACCTCATTTATTTTAAATGTATAGCTCCAAGATACATAATTTTTATAAGACTTATCTGCTAGCACAATGTACAAAGTGGGCAGAATCACAATCTAAGCAAATGCCATCCTCCTCAGCCTTGGTGAGGCCACAGCTGGAGTACTGTATCCAATTCTGGGCTTCACAATTTAAAAAGGATATGGAGAATCTTGAGAGAGTCCAGAGGAGAGCCATGCGCATGATCAGAAGGCAGGAGAAGAGGCCTTATGATGAGAGGCTGAGAGCTACAGGATTCTTCAGCCTGGAAAAGCGCAGGCTCAGAGGGGACTTGGTGGCTGCCTTTAAGTATATAAGGGGTGTACATCAGGATCTGGGAGAATGCCTGTTCACCCTACCGCCCCATGGGATGACAAGATCAAATGGTCACAAACTTCTCCAAGACCATTTCAGGCTGGACATAAGGAAGAACTTCTTTACAGTCTGAGCCCCCAAGGTCTGGAACAGACTGCTGCCAGAGATGGTGCAAGCACCTACTCTGGATTCCTTTAAGAGTCAATTGGACATTTATCTTGCTGGGATCCTGTGACCACAGCTGACTTCCTGCCCCTGGGGTAGGGGTCTGGACTCAGTGATCTTCCGAGGTCCCTTCCGGCCCTAATGTCTATGAAATCATTTTAGAATGTGAAAAATATGTTCTGCATGTATTTGAATCATCCATTTCATACACATGACTTTTTTAAATAATAAACAGTAAATTTGACCATAGGCCTTTATGACTTACTAGGAAGAAGTAATATTCAAAAGCCTTTCTGTACTTTTATATATGCATTTTTAGAAATAGTGAAGCAAAAAATTACTTAGTTTTGATCACACTTTTCATATGACCTTATTGAGCTTTTACAAGACACCTCTGGTTAGGTGTAACAATTACAGTAATGAGGAGAGGTATAAAAGTGCAACAGTACTCTAGAAATAAATGCAGTGATTACAAATTTCAATGTACTTATAATGAACAATGACTTATTGTACTCAAGTGAGTTTTCTGCTTACTGATAATTCTTGTTATCCTGTAGAATTTTAAAAAAAGCAATATGAGTTTATGAGCACAATGGACCTGATTCATCTAAACACTTAAGTGGGCATTATGAGCTTTTGCTCCGGACCTTTGAGGCGATTTAATTAAAATGAAAGGTTAGAGAGCTGCTGAACAGGAGCAGGATTTTAACAAATACACAGTTCTGCACTCTCAGCAGTTAAATAGAAATGAAAGGAAAAAAAGTTTTTGCTATTGACTACATTTTCATGCATAAGTCTTGACGGAAGCCCTCATCCTTTACAATTATACAGTTGCTTTAAGGTAACGGTATTGGGTGACTTGAATGCCACAGCAATTATGCATATAAGAAACCAAGTGAAAAAGAAGGATAACAATAAAACATGTGTTTTTACACTTGTACTATTTTTTGTATAAATATTGGTATATGAAGCAAGGAAGAAAATTGTATCCCACAAAATATGTTTGGCTATTTAATTTCATTCGGGTGCCTTAAGATGGATATAGGCAGACAAGGTTCTTTGGGGAAATGTTATACAATTTATGAGACCAACTAAATAGATGGAAAAAATCTTCTTTGCAAGTTTTTGTGCACAAACACCCTTCCTGAGGTATAGGGGGAATCTGCTGGTGGTTTGTTTGCTCTGCTGGGTGAAATAGAAGCCAGTGTTCAAAATGCAGGTCTATGAGAATGCAAATGTGTGGCAGTGAAGATCAGAGGTGATGGGAGACAAAAGGTGTGAAACAGATAGGTAGGGGAGGAAAGGGGGAGATGTTGACCGGGTGATAAAAGAAGGGTGTTTGTGCTCAAAAGCTTGCAAAGAACATTTTTTTCCAACTATTTAGTTGGTCTAACAAAAGATATCACATTTACCCAAAGAAGCTTGTCTATCTGTGTCATTAAACCAACACAGCTGTAACCAACACCCCCAAAACATTAAGATAGATGTGTCATTTTACATAAAGCGTCCCTTTTATGATAGCATAAATTAAAATGTGAACTAATGTGAAAGGGTGGTTATATAATATATCCTTAGATTGACATAATATATAGGTCTTTCATATGCAGAAGTTATTATTAAATTCTGTCCAATTGTACCTCTTAGATCTGATTAATTTCTCCAGTGTAATTAACACAATAGATAATCTCATCCAAATAGAAAGGAAACATGTCCAACTTTGATTTTAGAACCATCCTTGTTGATAGCAGTATGAGTAATATAAACTATTTGGGGGCACTGAATGTGAATACCAGTTCATCCAGTAAAGGGAGCACACACAAAGTGGAAGAGTGCAGAATACAAGTGCTATGTTAGAAAATATAAAAGTATTAGAAAAAATATTTGTTAAATTAGAAAAATGGGAATGAAATGAATTTGTGGGGAAGAAGATTGGTTTAGGCAATCACAAAGCAAATATACTTTCTTAATATTCAGTGGATTTTTTTTTAAACCTGTTAATGAATGAACAGTAAAATTTACTTCTGTCAAAATGAGACTTGATTCTGTACCAATGACATCCAGCTTATGGGCTGGCATGACTTTCACTTTAAATGAACTTTTATAACATTATCACTGCTGAAAAGTAAGTAATATTTCTTTCTTATGTTGTACATAATTTATCATTAGTCCTCACATGTGCTTAGAACTGGAATCTTTATTTAATTTTATTTGTGACTTTAAGTGGTTAGAATGAAGTTTTTCCTGAACCTGAATAAGGTGCAACCTATTACACATCTAAAGCACATGGCTTATCAAAATCTCAAATTATGATCTACAACCTTCTCTCAAAATAACAAATGACAGTATGATTACAGTACTTGTAAGCATATCCATATTGCCATTTAATTTTCTGTATTTACTCAAATTCAAGATGGGGCGGGTTCCCCCCAATTCAGCATGGGGATAAAAGCACCCTTGCCTTGGATTCGAGTACAAGGCAGAGGGGAGGGCAGATGAAGGCTGCGACTCTGACTGTGATTGATTCCCTCCTGGGCACAGAGCACATGCAAACTCCATCCACTGCCTATCCAATCAGCAGTGGTACAACTCTAGCCCTGGGATGCTGCTGCTTGGCTAGGCAAGGCCATACTTCTACTTGCTCTGTGGCCCTGGAGGAAATGGAGCTTGAACCACATCTGACAGTAAAGGGGTGAGGGCTAAAGGGAGAAGAAGGCATGGGGAGAGGTGGGGGATAGAAGTGGTAGTGAGGCAGTGGCAGGGACTGGCAGGGGGGTGCAGGCAGTGGGGGTACAGGCAGGCTGAAGGGGAAGGAGTTTGGGGATGTATAGAGCAAGAGTCACCACTGTCTCACTCTCCTGGCCTCTTGCTCCCTCGTCATTGCTATCGCTGATGTAGCATGGGTGGGAGGGGTGAATTGAAGACAGTCATCTGATAATTAGATTCTACACCTAGAAAATTATAAATTCTTCATATATAGAATCTAATTATTGTGGGGGTCATCTTAAATTTGACCTTGGAGTCAAGTGAATGTGGTAGCTTGCAAAGTTTAGCAGTGAACACATGATAGCATAAGCTTCTTGACACGTTTGCATCTGTGAGGTTTTTGTCCAGGCAGGACCTCTCACCATCGACACTTCTACCCAGATCCAGCTTTGGTGCTGGGGAAACTGTGACTTGTAGGTTCCTTCCAGTGATGGCTAAGTCAGGTAGTACCTGCGGTATGAGTGGTGCCTCCTAGTATTGTCTCTCATGAAACAGGCAAGAGAACTACAGGAGGAGGTGGTGAGGCTCCAAAGCATCCTCTGCCATGACGAGTTCATCAATTTGATGCTGGAGACCTTCAGGGCTGTGGGAGAAGAAATGCCAGAGGCAGTGCTAGGGAAGAGAGAGGGCATGGACACCCAAGAAGGTGGAAACTGGAGGCTTGTTTCTTCTGGCAGCGAGCAGAAATCTTTAACTCCATCTGCAGTCATTCATCTGGAGAGCAAATATGCATCTCTAGCAGCAGAGAGAGAGCAGCATGTTCCATTGGTGGAGGAAGACAGGCCAGGTCTCACCAAAGTAGGAAAGATCAAGACAACTGCCACCAAGAAGAAACAATGAGTGGTGGTGGTTGGAGACTCCCTTCTGTAGGGGATGGAAGGAACCATCTACTGATCTGACCTTTTGTCTTGGGAGGCCTGGTGCTTGCCTGGAGCCCAGATCCAAGATGTCATGGAGGGACTACTGAGGCTCATCCAGCCCTCTGACTACTACCCGATTCTGCTCATCCATGTGGACACCATTGATACTGCCAAGAGAAACCCTAACCTTATAAAAAATTACTACAGGGCTCTGGGTGCAAGATGAGGCATCTGGGGGTCAGATTGCATTCTTGTGAATCCTTCCAGTCAAGGGAAAAGGCCTGGGCAGAAGCAGGTGCATCCTTCAGATCAACACCTGCCTGCACAGGTGGTGTCACCAGCAGGGCTTTGGCTTCTTTGACCATGGGAAGTTCCTCCAAGGATTGCTGGGAAGAGATGGGATCCACTGGATGAAGAAAAGGAAGAGTGTCTTTGCAGACAGGCTTGCTAACCTATTGAGGAAGGCTTTAAACTTGATTCACCAGGGGATGGAGATGAAAGCCCTGAGGTAAGTGGGGAAGCAGGAGACCTGGAGGAAGAGCAAGCAGAAGGGGGCAACAGGGAAGGTGCTTTCATACTTCCTGAGAAAACATGGCAATCAACTAGTTACCTCAGGTGCCTGTAAACAAATGCACAGAGCCTGGGAAACAAGCAGGAAGAATTGGAAGTCCTTGAACAGTCACGAAACTATGACACGATTGGAATAATAGAGGATTGGTGGGATAGCTCACATGACTGCAGCACTGTAATGGATGGGTACAAACTGTTCAGGAAGGACAGGCAGGGGAGAAGAGGAGGAGGAGTTGCACTTTATGTAAAAACCATATGATTGCTCATAGCTCCAGTATGAAACTGCAGATAGGCCTGTTGAAAGTCTTTAGGTTATAGTCGGGGGGGGGCAGCAACAAGGGTGACGTAATGGTAGGGGTCTGCTATAGTCCACCAGACCAAGAGGAAGTGGTGGATGAGGCCTTCTTCAAACAGCTAGTGGAAGTTTCCTGATCACAGGCCCCGGTTCTCATGGGGGAATTCAAGCACCCTGACATCTGCTTGCAGAACAGTACAGCAGTGCACAGGCAATCCAGAAAGTTTTTGGAGAGTGTTGAAGCAAGTGGTAGAGTGGCCAACTAGGGGCCATGGTCTTCTTGACCTGCTGGTCACAAAGAATTGGTGGGAAATGTAGTAGTGGATGGCAATTTGGGCAGCAGTGACTACAAGATGATAGAGTTCAGGATCCTGAAGAAAGAAAGGATGGAGAGCAGCAGAGTAAGGACACTGGACTGCTACTCACTTAGGGAATTCATGGGCAGGATCTCCTGGGAATCCAGTCTGAGTGGGAAAGGAGTCCAGGAGATCTGGCTGTACCTTTAAGAAGCCTTACTGAGAGGCAAGATCAAACCATTCCGATGTGCAGGAAGACTAGTAAGTATGGCAGAAGACCAGCTTGGCTTAGCAGGGAATTCTTCAGTAAATTAAATCACAAAAAAGAAGCTTATAACAAGTGAAAACTTGGACAAATAACTAGGGAAGAATATAAAGAGCATTGGTCGGGCATGCAGGGATGAAGTCAGGAAGGCCAAAGCACAATTGGAGTTGCAGCTAGCAAGGGATGTGAAGGGTAACAAGAAGGGTTTTTACAAGTATGTTGGTAGCAAGAGGAGGATCAGGAAAGTGTGGGTCCCTTACTGAATGGGAGGTGGGGGCAACCTTGTGACAGAGGATGCAGAAAAGGCTGAAGTACTCAATGCCTTTTTTGCCTTGGTCTTCACAGACAAGGTCAGCTTTCAGACTACTGGACTGGGCAGCACAGTTTGGGAAGGAGGTGAGCAGCCCTTAGTGGTGAAAGAACAGGTTAGAGGCCATTTAGAAAAGCTGGACATGTACAAGTCCATAGGGCCAAATGGGATGCAGTTGAGGGTGTTGAGGGAGTTGGCTAATGTGATTGCAGAGCATTGGCCATCATCTTTGAAAACTCATGGCAAGTAGCAGAGGTCCCAGATGATTGGAAAAGGGAAAACATAGTGCCCATATTTAAGAAAAGAAAAAGAAGGATCCAGGGAACTAGAGACCAGTCAGCCTCACCTCACTCCCTGGAAAAACCATGGAGAAAATCCTCAAGAAATCCATTTCTATGCACTTGGAGTAGAAAAAGGTGATTAGGATTAGAAACAGTCTGTATGGTTTCACCAAGGGCACGTCATGCCTGACCAACCTGATTGCCTTCTATGATGAGATGACTGGCTTTGTGGATGCAGGGAGACAGGTAGATGTGGTGTACCTTGATTTTAGCAAGGGTTTAGGTTGTAGCCGTGTTGGTCTAAGGACATAGGCAGACAAGGTTCCTTGGGTGAATTTGATATCTTTTATTCAACCAACCCAAATAGTTGGAGAATATTTATTAAGCAAGCTTTCGGGTTCAAAAACCCTTTGTCAGGCTAAGGAAGTTTCAGGAGTTGGTGTGTGCTCTTCCTGGATGGAATGAAAAGTAAAGAAGCCAGGGGGTGGGCTGGGGAGTCAGTTGCCAGGCACATTATAATGTATCAAAAATCCAATGTCTATGTTTAGTCCATGATCTCTAGTATCCAGCAGGTTGATGAAATGGAGCTCATAGGCTCGTCTCTGGGAAGTGTTGTGTAAATTTCCCTTCGGGATCAGGACTGAGAGATTGGAGAGAGAGTGGCCCTCCTGTGAGAAATGTGCCCCCACTGGTAATTGGGTATATCTGTTTTTGATAGATTTCCTGTGTGCGTTCATTCTGGTGTGCAGTTGTTGTTTGGTCTCTCCTACATATTTTCCATCAGGGCATTTGGTGCATTGGATGAGGTATATTACATTTCTGGAAGTGCAGCTCTAAGATCCTGGGATGCTGATGGCTCTGTTGTGGGGTGTAGTAATTGTGGGGGTGGTGGGGATGCGTTGGCAGGTTTTGCATTTCTTGTCATGGCACGGTCTGGATCCTTTTGGTGTGTTCTGGGCTTGAGGAAGTTTGCTTGTGGTGATGAGGTTGGCGAGCTTCGGTGCTTGTTTAAAGGCTAGGATGGGTGGCTCTGGGAAGATCTTTTTAAGAATAGGGTCTCTGTCTAGTATGGGTTGCACTTTTTTGAGGATTTTCCATACAGGTTCAAGGGAGGGGTGATACGTCATAACCAG
>NW_005841848.1:4335989-4361973 GCF_000455745.1 Alligator sinensis | reverse complement strand
TCTAGGCATAAACTTCTGAACCTGAACTGTATCAGTTAAGCTTGAGCTAAGTTTCCCCAAATACTTAGTGAAACCAGGGTAGTATTGTCATTGTTTGTGTTTGTTTTTCTTTTGCATGTCTATTACTACTAGTACTATTATATATTTCATATGCTTAGCAATAAATAACTTTTATAGTCAAACTGGTAGTAATTGGGTATATTTTTCCTTCTCTGATTCTCTTTCCTCCCGTGCTCTGCAGCAACGCTTCTTTTACCTAAGCTAAAGATCCCTGTGAAGCCCAAAAATATTGTGGGGTCTGCTCATCAAGAGGCCAAAGATTGGGACGTGCTGAGTTTGAAACACATAAGGGGATCAGCTTGTACAGGCTGATTGACCCAGTTTGACTCAGACGTGCCCTTATGAACTGAATGCTGGCCCATGAGGGTGTCAGCTGGACACCCAGCCGGATTCAGAGGGATTATGTTTACCTGTGTGCTTGTGTCTGAATGCATTTTATTGTTGCTCTTATGAACTGATTCTTGGCATATGAGGGTGTCAGCCTGTCCATGCTGATCAGCCCGGCCAGGTCAGGCGTGTCACGTTAATTTGTGTGTGTTTGTGTGTATGACTGATTTGGTGACTGGAGGAACCCAGCCCATTGAGATTGAGTCCTGCAAGATAGCTCCACTGGGGGTGAGGGCTTGCAGAAGGGAGAAATACAGCTCCGTATAGTAACACAAGCAGCACATTGACAGAATCACCAAGACCCTAGAAACTATCCCTAATAAATGAGCACACCCCAAAGTAATGGGCAAATTTGGTAACACATTCAGGTGTGGGACGTTGGTATATAGGCTAGTAACGTCCTTGGTGGCTAGGAGTGTGCTGCTGGGAAAGTGGTCTATGTTTTTAAGTGTCCATAGAAAGTCTGTAGTGTCTTGTACAAAACTTGCTCTGTGGGTGATGAGCGATTTTAGGATTGATTCAACGAAACGTGATATTTCCTCAGTTAGGGTCCCATGGTTGGGTATGATATGTCTGCCAGGGCTCCCTTGTTTGTGGATTTTAGGGGGCATGTAAAAAGTCCCCAGGTTAGGTAGTGGGGGGATCAAGGTCTGTAGTTTTTCTTGTAGTCTTGATGGAAATGATTTGATGGTATTGTTGAGTTTTTTGGTGAAAAGGGGAGTAGGATCTTCTTGTAGTTCTTTGTAGTAGGTGGTGTCAGAGAATTGTTTGTTGGCTTCCTTTATGTAGTCTTCATGGTTTAGGATGACTATGGCTCCTCCTTTATCTGCTGGTTTTATTACCATTTGGTGGTTAGATCTTAGAGATTCTATGGCCTTTTTCTCTGGTAGAGAGAGGTTGTTGTGGTGGCGTGTGTTGCTGATTATTTCATTGTTCATTCTTTCCCTGAAGCAGTCACTGTAGCGGTCAAGGTTAGGGTTTTGTCCACTGCGAGGTGTTCAATCTGATGTTTTTTTAGTATTAGATATGCTGGAGGGTAGAACTAGGTTTCAGAGTGACATAGACAAACTGGAGGATTGGGCCAAAAGGAATCTCATGAGCTTCAATAAGTATAAGTGTGAAGTCCTGCACTTAGGACAAAACAATCCCATGCACCAGTACATGCTGGGGGCTGACTGGCTGGGAAGCAGCTCTGCAGAAAAGGACCTGGGGGTTACAGTGGACAATAAGCTGAATATAAGCCAGCAGTGTGCTCTTGTTGCCAAGAAAGCTAATGGCATACTGGGCTGCATTGGTAGGTATGTTGCCATTAAGTCAAGATTATAACCCTCTATTCAGCACTGGGGAGGCCACATCTGGAGTACTATGTTTAGTTTTTGGGCTCCCCCCTTCCCCCCACTACAGAAAGGATGTGGACAAATTGGAGAGGGTCCAGTGAAGGGAAACAAAATGGTGAGGGACTTGGGCCACATGACTTATGAGGAAAGACTGAGGGAACTGGGCTCATTTAGTCTAGAGAAGAGGAGACTGAGGGGGGACTTAACGGAGTTTGAAAGTGGATGGAGTTAGACTGTTGTCAGTGGTGGCAGATGACAGAACAAGAAGCAATGGTCTCAAGTTGCAGCAAGGGAAGTTTAGGTTAGATATTAGGAAGAATTTTCTTACTAGGAGGGTAGTCCAACTTTAGAACAGGTTACCCAGAGAGGTGGTGGAAGCTCCATCCTTGGAGGTTTTCAAGACCTGGCTAGACAAAACTTTGGTTGGGACAATCTAGTTGGGGATGGTCCTGCTTTTAGCAGGGGTGTTGGACTTGAAGACCTCCTGAGGTCCCTTCCAACCTTAAGTTTCTATGATTTTATGTACAAAATTTTGACTGATTCTGGATGCCTATCCCAGCTCTAATCATATCTTTGTTGTTGTGTGTAGGCATTCACACCTAATACACACAAGAATTCTTGTGATAAAAGAAAACTCATTTGTGATATACTTGTGTTATTAGGTGATGACCAGAAGCTGTAAATCATACCATGACATGTTTGACAAATGAGCACCGTGTACCTTTTTAAACCATGATACTTTTCACAAGTAAATTTAAGAAATATAAAGAGATACAGGTGAAAGGGAGAGCATGATGGTTTTGTTAGCAAAACAAAACATATTATGATGACACTTTTCTACTAAGGAGGCTCATGGTTTCCAAATCCTTCTTCCACTGGGAAGTAACCGGTCTTGTAACAATAAAAATCCCTTTATACAAAAATGGATGGGTCTTCCTATCCTGACTTACATAAGATGCACATTTGATATCCATGAGATTTCTGCCTGATAAAATAAAGCATTATGAGCCAAACGTTATTAACTGGTTGGCACTAAGAGCCTGTATTCTCAAATGATAAACTGCTGCAAATTGTAGACATTTAAGATATGATCTTGCGAAAGCAAGGTAGTATACATAACTCTACCTAACTGTAGTATTGAGGTGACATTTTTGTTTTATTTTGTTTTGTTTTGTTTTGTTTTGTTTTGGGGGTGGTTAATGTTGATAGGAAATGTTGGCTATTACCTGAACAAGCAGCATATTTTGTGGTTTGCTTCACTAACAAAGTTTCCCTTGTTTCCATAAAAGGTAAATTATATCTTCCATATTATTTCTTAAACTTATTGAATAGATTGTTTTACTGAAATAGAGACTCTTTACATGGACACTTTATTCAGTCTGCTATTATCAGATTAATTTATTCACAATAAAGTTCCCAGTTTGTCAATCCCTGTTTTGTTTCTTGTGATAAATTATTTAGTTCAAGCAAATCATTGATAGCATTCATGCCTGAAATCAAGGCATCAAGTATATCCAGAGATCTTAGAGCATGACAATAAATCACCATGTTATCTATATAAATCTCTACTAATGACCTGATACACAGAGATGGCAGGCCATTCATATAGATTAGAAATGAAAACGGGGCCCAGTTGAGGGCTCATAAAAGCCATAACTATTATTTAGAGGATCAAAGTCATTATAGCTTATACTATTTTATCTACATGCATTTAAATTAGAGTACTACTTTCTAAGGTACACTGAATTCAATTAACTCCTTATGCTGTGGACCCATTTCAGTATTTTTCACTCTTATTCATGGTTATTATTTATCATTCATTATTTTTCTGATTAAGAAAATATTGCATTCACTTTTAAAAAATATACTTGTTTTGAGGTGACCAAAAGAGAATAGGGAATGAAAATGAATGGAGAATAGGGAATGAAAATGAAAATGAAAATGAAAGGAGATAACATAAGGCACAATGAAACAGCAAGGAAACAGAAGGAAAATCTCTAGATCAAATTCTGTTCTGATTTACAATCCTTACAACCAAAGCTCAGCTGGTATAAAATCAATATATCTCAACTGAAACCAACTGAGCAATATTCATTTATGAAAGCTTAAGATTTGGCCCATGGATGGTTATTTGACATCAAAGGCTGCACGTTAAAGCAGAATTTGGCCATGTCTGTTTTTCTGAAGGCTTTAAACAACATCTAACGAACTGTCTGTCAAATGTATGTATTTGTTTATTTTTCTTGAGGTTGATAATGACAGATGGGTGGGCAGGAAGGACCCAGCCGTTTTGTTCCAATCAGTTAACTTTATTTTTTAAAACTGTGGGCAAGTTACAGTGGGGTGGAGATATAAGATTAATTATTTTATTCCTTTTGTTCATTGGCCATGCCTGAGGACCACATCTTTCAATTCCCACTCTGTAATCAGTCTCTCCCCCCATCCTTTCCCCCACCCTGTGCTTGATATCTACTTTTTTACAATGCCATTTTCCTACTTAAAAGTTTTGTGTGATTAAATAATAAAGAAAGAAACCATCTGTTTAATCATTGCAAGGGCAATGGCTCAAAGCTCGCCCCTGCAATAAAAGTAATGCTTCTCGGGGACATTTTGTTTTTTTACATCTTCTTTACTTTGAAACATGAACAGTTAGCAGCCTGCTCTATTAGCATAGGAGAAGGATAGGTTTCTTGTCTTTTCACACTTAAATGAAAAAAATGACTGAAAATAAGAAAAGTAACACGTTTTCAGGATTTGATCAGAAAGGATGGAATTTTGCTCCAAAAACTTTTGATCAAGTTTGCAAACTTAAAATAAAAGAAGGAAATTTGAGTCTTTTGTGTGGTATACTGCTATCTGGTCCAGTAAGAAGATTGGAAGCTATTATTTGCTGCTTTGGGAGGAGGTGTTTCTCGGGTCCCTGGCAGATGTTACACTACAAAGAGATTAACCAGTTAATCACATCTTAAATAGTAACCCAGCCATACATTCAGTCAATTAATGGTGCAATACAACAGGAAATAAGTCATAATATTGTTCCACAAAATATGAGTATAACCCTGGTGTACACGAGTATGTACTTCCTTCTCCAACTGAAGGGATTGTTAGCTGGCAGATGTGCTGTGGATGAAACTGCAGACTACTCAGTTTCCCTCTGTCTCAAAGGAGCCAGGCCAGGACAATCTCGAACTTAACTATATACAAAGTTATTATTAATATATAAGTGGGTAAAAGATAAATATAAATATATGTACATATACATATGTATATAAGTATATATTCACATATATAACTGTATACCTTATTCTCTATAATGGGTTACCACCACATAGGGTTTCAAGTAAGTGACAGTTAAACACAGGTAAGTAATAGCAAGGGTCCCAGTGGATTCCCCAGGCAGAGTTATAGACTCTATTAAATTATCAATTCACAAATATAGAAGTACACAACATATAAGGTGCAATATTACAAAATGTAAGGTGTTCTCTCACAAAATATAAGACGCATCAAACTTAACTTTTTAAGCCCCCAGGGCCACAGGCTGATCCTGGGGCATTGGCTGCACTCCAGCAACCAGTAGGAGAGGGGGAATTCCCCCCAGTGCTCTGGCCCTTTGGGCCCTAGCAGGGACACCACCCAAAATAGCCCACCCAGGAGGGCCTGTCTGGGGTGTTCTCTCCCCTGTATAAAAGACCCTTTTCCCTGGGTAACTCATGACTTCAGGGCCTGGGTGGGTGGTCCTTGTCCCCCTCAGCCAAGATGCTTCCTCCCACATGGAGTCTCCAGGGCCACTGTCTCCCTCTGGGCCACTGCCCACTGGAGGGTCTGGACACCATTGTCTGCACCACAGGGCTCAACCTTCTGTTAGGGGTTGGAGGTCAAGGCTGTCTTATACAGCAAGGCTTAGTCCACTCCCGGACCCTCCATGCAGCATCGTCTGCACTGAGCCACTGGCCCCATTCCAGCAGCTGCAGACCCATGCTGCCTCAAGCTGCTCCAAGGGTCTTGACTCATTGGGGATCCACCATGCAGCAAAGACTGCACTGAGCCCTGGTCGCTTACCAGGGGTTGGAGGTCTGAGCTGTCTCAGGCTCCTAGGGCCTCAGACCCACCATGCACTTTCCACGTACTGAAACAGCCTGGCTGCTTGCCAGGGGGATGGGGACCCAAGATGCCTGTTGCAGCTCCCAGAGTTCTGGTCCATGCTGTGCACCACTCTTGCACCAGAAGCCTGGCCTTAAGCCAAGGGTTGAGACCTGAGCCACCTTGAATTGCCTTCTATGACCATGAAGCACTACTTCACATTCAGGGTGGCTAGGATCTGGAACCAACTTCCAAGGGAAGTGGTGCTCGCTCCTATCCTGGGAGGCTAGATAATCACCTAGCCGGGGTCATGTGACCACAACATTCTTTTCTGCCCAAGTTAGAGGGTCAGACTTGATGATCTGCCCAGGTCCCTTCCACCCTACCTACTATGAAACTATGAATGGCTCCTAGGGTCTGTCCCTGTGCACCGTGCTGCTCACCAGCTGGGGCTGGAGCATCTAGTTTTCTTGCTGACTTATCTCCAAGGCCATATAGTGTCTCCTGACACAAGCTGGTGGGCTATTCTATTTTTACTCATGCACTTTGCACCCTATCCTTTTGTTAAGAATCTGCTTACTTAAACATTAGCCATGTTAGTTGCTTTTAATATATCATCCAGCCTTGTGACCAGCAGCTTTTGCTGAGACACAGGAAAAAGCCTACATTCAGCTGCACACTCAGTACTCCCAAAAATTCATATAGTTACCCCAACACCCAAAATTCATATCATTACCCGTACGATAGCCAGCATGGGTTTTGTTGTGGGTAGGTCTTGCTTGACCAATCTCATCTTCTTTTATAACCAGAGGACATATCACCTGGAGAAGGGAGAAGAGGTTGACGTCATATATCTTGATTTTAAAAAAGCCTTCGATCTGGTATCCCATGATCATCTCATAGAAAAAATGGGCAACTGTGGCCTTGGCTACATCGCAGTCCACTGGCTGGGGAATTGGCTCTGAGGTCAGACCCAGAGAGTGGTGGTTGATGGAAGTCAATCATTGTGGTGCACTGTGACCAGTGGGGTCCCCCAAGGCTCTGTCCTTGGGCCTATACTCTTTAACATCTTCAATGATGATGTGGATATTGGTATCAGAAGCGGATTGGCCAAGTTCATCAACGACACCAAACTTTGGAGTACAGCGTTCACACCTGAGGACAGGATGGTGATCCAGGCCGACCTTGACAGGCTTAGAAAATGGGTGGATGAAAACCTGATGGCATTCAACACAGAAAAATGCAAGGTACTCCACCTTGGTAAGAAAAACCCACAGCATGCTTATAGGCTTGGCAGTGCTATGCTTGCTAGCACCATGGCTGAAAGGGACTTGGGGGTCATGATTGACCACAGGATGAATATGAGCCACCAATGTGATGTTGCAGCTGGTAAAGTGAGCAAAACTTTGGCTTGCATCCATAGATGCTTGTCAAGCAAATCCCAGGATGACATCCTCCTGCTGTACTAGGCCTTGGTGAGGCTGCGGCTGGAGTACTGCATCCAATTCTGGGCTCCACAATTTAAAAAAAAAATGTGGAGAAGCTTGAGGGAGTCCAGAGGAGAGCCACATGCATGATCAGAGGGCAGGAAAACAGGCCTTATGATGAGAGGCTGAGAGCTATGGGACTCTTCAGCCTGGAAAAGCGCAGGCTCAGGGGGAACCTGGTGGCTGCCTGTAAGTATACAAGGGGTGTACATCAGGATCTGGGGGAACGCCTGTTCATCAAAGCACCCCAAGAGAAGACAAAGTCAAATGGTCACAAATTCTCCAAGACCATTTCAGGCTGGACATAAGGAAGAACTTCTTTACTGTGCGAGCCCCCAAGGCCCGGAACAGACTGCCACCAGAGGTGGTGCAAATGCCTACTCTGGACTCCCTTAAGAGACATTTAGACATTTGTTTTGCTGGGATCCTTTGACCCCAGCTGACTTCCTGCCCCTGGGGCAGGGGGCTGGGCTCGATGATCTTGAGAGGTCCCTTCCAACCCTAATGTCTATGAAATCTATGAAATCAGACTGGCGTAGGGAGTCTTCAGGGCTCTTCTGATCACTGGCTCCACCTACTAGGCAGCTCTTCCTAGCTCCTCTTCTGCCCTGCTCTCTCCTCCATCCCCTGATGCATCTGCCATGTGCTGGACACACTGCTTCTTTTATACCTTTTGGAAGCTCTGCTCCCAGATTGCAAATGGACCAACTGGGTTGAAGCAAGGTGCCGGCTCCAACCAGGTCCGGGGCTCTTCGCCTGGCCTGGGGTAGGGGCAGGGCAAGCCCCTCCCAGTAGCAACCTAATTGATGGGCATGCTCCACCAATCACAATAAAGTTTCTCTGAGCCTGGACGTGCCAGGCCATTATTGGTAAGTCCACCTCAAGTATAATAATTTTGTAGCTGTTTTCCATAGTGCCTTAAATTGAATCTGTGGTGGCGTGGACCACACTGGGGTCTCCAGGTGGACTCAGGGCAATCTCCATCAACCTATCAGCTGATTGTCAGTTGGATCCAGGACCACACCCGGGCTCCAACTGGCCCCACTGCAGATCCTGATGGGTGATGGTTAGCTGAACATTGACTGGCTCCAGGATTGTATCAGGATTCAAACTGACCCTGGTGGATGCCAAGAACAAACTCACAATCAGCTGATTGTCAGGCAACCAGCAGTCAACTTGCAGGTTCAGGGGGAACCTAGGATCATGATCCTAAAATCACGCGTCCTGCTATGCATTTGTGGCATGACAGGAGGCATGGTTGTTGGGATTGGGGATCAAATATCATTGTGCCATTAAGTGAACGTCTGTCAGCAGCCTCAGAGGAAGTCTTGCAAATACCCAGGAATATCTGGAAGGTTCAGAAGCAGTTTACAAAATACTCCCAGCTGCGTGCTTATGAAGTACCACTAGGACATTATTTTCTTTTTTGGTAAATTTTAGGGGGAAGAGGAATAGTTATGTTATGTGTAAGGGGAGAGAAAGTAACAATGTTCAAAATTGCAGGAAGATCTGTGGGGAAGTAGAAACAATTCTACTTTTAGTTTTCTTTAATTCATTGATTCATTCATGAAATAAAAATACAGGTGAGGGTTTTGCCAAATGAGATTCAGTTTGGATTAAACTGGAATTCGTGTAATAAAAACCTAAGAAGGGAATTTCTGTTCAAGGGCCAATTCTTCCATTGGGTTTCTGACACATTCATCAGTACTCCAGAAACTGATTGCTGCTGTTCAGTCCATTCCCTGGATTCAGTCAGGCCACAGAGGCCAAAGAAGTCCAACAAACTTGTCTAGCCATGGCACTAGGTGACTCAGATGATTTTATTTCTGCCCAGTTAGAGTAGAACACAATACACTACTTACCACATTCCTGTTAGGGAGAGAATGCCCAAAGATGCAATGAAGAATTGTGCCAGACATCTACTACCTACTGACTGCATGGGACTATTACCTAAACATGGACCTGAACACAAAGCATAATTAACTAAAATGTATGCTGATCAAATCAGGGCTAATAACAACAACAAACAATTCGTAATCACGGCAACAGTGCAGTATCTGATATAGGTTGAATTTACAGAGATCTAGGTAGAGGTTGCCATGAGACATGTACTAGCCTACTTTAGTCCCAGACCCAAGAAGACAGGTTGAACTATATTCATCTTCTCTTCAGACATGAAATCCAGAAAGATGTTTTAGGTATATTAAATTTATTTATATTAATTCACCTGAAAATAGGAACCAAAGCTAGGGCTGAAACAGATTTTATTTTTGATTTATTTCCAGGGATAATTTATTTACAGGCTAATAAAGGAGTTAAGAGATGGTGGTAACATACTCTAGATTTATACCTGGGAGATTTCAATACCTGTGTGAATGATATGATGAAACTCCCAACCACTCATCTTCTCATTACAGTTCTCCTAACTATGAATTTTCTTGGCTTCAGACGTGATGTTACTAGTGGGGATATCATGACCCATCCACTGTCTTGATAAATCAATCACCACAGAAAGCAATGATCAAATTTTTCTGTCAGCTCCCAATCAACAAATAAATCATTCTGAGTCAGAATGACCTTGGTGGATCCCTGGAACCAACTCACAATCAGCTGATTGTCAGGCACCCAGCAGTCAACTTGCAGGTACAGGGGGAACCTGGGATCATGATCCTATAATCACGCATCCTGCTATGCATTTGTGCCATGGCAGGAGGCATGATTGTTGGGATTGGGGACCAAATCTCATTGTGCCATCAAATGAACATCTGTCTGAAAGCAGAAAGACTTTATTTAAACAAATTCTAGAGCCTGCCAGAGGACTTAACAGAGGAACTGTCAAGTCATTATCATCATACTCTAATCAAGGACTTTTGCCATGCTGGTCCTCAAATGGTCCCTTTGTCACCATGAAACATATGGATCTTTTTGGTTTTTTGAGATCTGTACCAGTTGAAGAGAGCTGATGAAAACTTGAACACAAGGAATGTCTTCAGTACTAGATTTGTTTGGCTATCCCAGGATGCAAACTGCTCCAGAAATCCTGATTGCTGGCCAACCTATATTACAGTTTAGTGCCCTTTGGCAGTGAAATGGCAAAGTGCTACAAAAGCCTAGCATTCTGCTTTGTTGAAATTATCATGCACATTCAGGAGAAAAAACATCTAAAAAAGAATAGATCTAATACTCCTCTAATGGCTAAAAAATAGACTGCTTGCATTTCTGCCCTGAGTACATTTCTCCCCTTAAGTAAAACTGGAAACCCTGAAAGGAATCTTGACCCAGGATTATATTGTATCCATGCTTTCCTCACTGGAAGCAATTGGTATCAGTAGGTTATTTGGTAATGTTAGGGATAGCAGACAACTATTTCCTATGGTAGAAAACTATTTTCAAAAAGAAGGTTTCTTAAAGATGGTCAGGCTGTAGATTCAGCCCAGATTCCACTTAAATTCTGTTTTGCAGAGAATGCAAAGGAGCAACAATGCTTTAGGCTCCAAATCTATGTATATTACTTTGTGTTCTGTCTTATCCCAGAGAAATGAACCTGTCTTGTGGACTCATAGATCAACATGTAGCCACATAAGCACCGATGTTTATTTTTGCTGGGCGGGGGGGAGGGGGCTAAATGATGCCTGCCCACCCCTCACATGGCATGGCATGGCTGGAGCAGAGCTGAGTGGATCCTGTGAGGTGGGTAGGGGCAGATGCAGGCTGCCTGCTGTGGGCTCCCTGCCTTGCTGCCCTCCACCCAAGAGCCCTGTACCAGCCATGGTACCATGACGAGGCCTTGCTGCCCTCCATCCAAGAGCCCTGTACCAGCCATGGTACCATGACGAGGCAACCCCTGCTTACCCAGCAGAAGTAGGGGGCACAGTTCTGTGCCACCACCCCCACCCCATGCAAGTGTCTGGGAGACATGTGCCCCCCATGCCCTCCTCCCTAGGAGTGCACACAGCAGCAGGGAGCCACACATCCTCCTCCCTGAATGAGCAACCTGTGGCTCTGTCCTCCTCCCTGCCCTGGCCCTGGGACCCATGCATCACTCTGGTTGGGCAGCAACCCCAGGCCCAGCTCCTGCCCCACTCCCTCCCTCACCATGGGGGCCTTGATCTGCAACCTGCCCCCTCCCCTCTGGCTTACCTGGAGGCAGCTTGGGGAGCTGCTCTCCACCTCTGCCTGGGACTGTACTCCTGGCCAAGTGCATGTGTGCCCATGCACACCTGTACATGGCAGACCCTGTGTCCCACTTCTCACAGCCACTGGCAGGCTGGAACATTGCCAGCCTGCAAGGGGAAACCTACCATTTCCCATGTGTTTATGCAGTGAACAGAAAACCCAGATCTTTGCACAATACTGGGAATCCAGGAAAAACACTGTCCTGGAGTCATGCATCCCTGGACCAGGATTTGATGTTCCCATTTTGGAACTGTTCTGCCCAGTTAGGGGTGGTTGGTCAACCTACCCTCTTCCCAAGGGGGTCCTGGGACCTTGGGTCCCTATGTACTAGTGCCTATGTGTAGTCATTAAAGTATTTCAGGCTTGGCAAACTCATTACTTTGAAAAATAAGACCAGAGCACCAAACTGGTATTGGAAGCTGACTTGTGCTTATGTGTCCTTTTTGGCCCAAGCCAGGGAGAAAGTACACAGGTAGACCCTGTGCCTTATTTGCCCATCTATCTTTAGAAACAATGAATTTAAGTTATCTAGCTAGAAGGGGAGAATATATATATATTATTGCGATCAGGTGTTCATCTGGGAGGAAAGTACACCATTTTTTAGGAAAGTGAAAAGTGGCATTTTTAAATATTGATGTTACATGTTTCTCCAAAGGAAGACATTCAAGAAGATGCTAAGCTTTACACAGCTTGGTCAAATGTAGCCTTACCCTTCCATGGACATAAACAGAACTCTCAACTAGTTCTTCAAACTGTTTTAACTTTCCACATACCATTATTTCTGTCTTGTCTCAGTTCAGTTTGAGCTGATTGCTCTTCATCCAAAAGCTGATTCTTGCATTGACTCTAAGGCTGCTTCCAGACATTAAAAAAACAAACAAACAAACAACAAAATGACCCTTTACTTTAAACTCAACGTGTTCCCGCGCCAAGCCCAATGCATGCCCAGAAGAAGCACTGCATTACTTGGACCCGACTCATATAATGTCTGTAGATCAGGCACTTTAATGGGGCTATTTTGCAGCTTTTATCTAACAGCTAATTGAATCAGCTTTAGATAAAAGCTCCAAAAAGCTGCACTGAAGTACCTGATCGAGACAGACATTGTGGAGCCAGGTCAAATTAAGTGTTGCTTCTTCCTGTAAAGCACTTTTTTTAATACCTGCAAGCAGCCTAACATTTTAGTATTAGTATTAGCTGTCTTGGTTAAGAATGGGAAATAGAGCTGAATTCTGTGTATCAATATGCAATATTGCATACCCATCTAGAATGGGTAGACAGACAGGTCTACCCATCGTTCACAACATACAGTTAACTTAGTACCACCAAGATGATTCCTTACTTGGACAATACTAGTTCATGGATGAAGAACAGCTGCTTTAAACTGACCTGAAGTAATGCAGAGGTTATGTTATTTGAAAAAGAAAAGTACTCTGAAGAGTTTACATACATGAAACAATCTCTTTTAAACCTGTAATTTAGGAGGTGTGCTTCTGGATTCTTCTCAGACATTAGGCATGCATAAATAACATTTTTTTTTTCTTCCGTGTGTGGTTTTCTCATAAATTCTATCCAATTCTGGCAGCTGATGACAGGGTCTTAGTTATAACCATCTTGGTTTACCCAGGATGTTAATCCCCCCCAGTCTACTGGAAATCTTAATTAATACAAAATAATACAACTCTTCCCAGGAACATGGCCCATCATTGGCATTTCAGGGATGCATACATGAGTGGTAAAAGTCAGAGTTATTTAAACACAAACTGAGATTTTGGCCATACCTGTTTTGTTTTGCTCAGCATGCTCTCTCCCATTGTTTTCATTAGAACAACTATTGGTTACCATCAGTGTAAGTAATAGAGAGAACTCCTATTTATATTCTTACTATTCCTGTGGTTTAAATAGGAGTATGGCAGAGAAAATGTATAGCTTGGTGGTATACAGGGAAAATCTGTGTTATAAAATCACAAAATGAGCATAAATGGTAGAATCCTACTGTTTAGTCTGGGATAGTTAAAGGCAAATGCTGAGTATTAACAAGCTATAAAAAGCAACGTATATTTTAGATTAACAGCATATATCTTAATTATGCTCTTAGTTAATAGTTGAGAGTTTTAGTTTATTAAGAGCTTTTGCTTTTTCAAAGCTCCTGCCACTCTACTTCATAGCAAATACCAATGTCACACTAATCCCAAGGGGATTCTTGGATACATCTACTCTATATTTCCTCCCACAGAGATTTGCAGAATTATATCTTACTGCTTATATTCAAGCTTTGTTCTCAATGTAAAATGTTCAGTTCTGTACTGCTTTGCATTACTCTACATCAGTTGACAGCCAGCTGGTCTGTTTTTCAGATGAAATAGTTGTAGCTCTTGTGCTGAATACTGAACTCAAGAAGTTATAATTTCTGGGCACGCTGAGCTTCAAATAAACATTTCCGCATGACTAATTAGTGTTAATATAATGGTGATCTTGCTCTAGTGCTACAGTTTTCAGTTATGAATTGGTAATAAACTTAAAAGCTCTCAAAATTCTGAAAGAAGTTCTCCAGTGTTGCACATCTGACAGCCACAAAGCTAGACAGAATAATTTATCTTTATTTTCATTACATCAACAGGCATGTTTAAGGCCAGAAACTGCATAGAATTTGGTCATTCAGAGTTTCTTTTCTTACCAAATCAAATTCCCTCAACCACAATCAGAGACTAGCTCTCATATTTTCATATTGTTACTGTTCAGAATGATTTTGTTTTATATTTATTTGTATTTTCACTTAAAAGTATCCTGATTAAATCATTCAACACAGTGGACAAAAATCAAATCCAGACCTTAGGCTCTTTTCATAATTTTAACATGGATGAACATGAAATATGGCTTCCTGAGTCATTCAAATACAGGAAACCAGGGGGCATACTATGGGTGAACAATCAGGAGATATGCTAGCCTGCTCTGAAGCCAGGAAGAGTAAAAAAAAATGTCTAGAAATTACAGAGCTGTGCAAGAAATGAGGAGCCCATACAAATTGCAATGCCAGGTGAATCATCTGTTCAGTCCAGTTTCCTTTCTCTTTCATCTTGGAAACAAGGTTTTAAAATAGAATGGTAGGATAGATTAGAAGAAAATCTCTATAATCAAAAGTTTTTTTGTAGACATGGGTACATACAAAAATCCAGAGACAGAGGGGAAGTGCTCACAAGTTATCATTTAGTGGATTGGGGCTGCTAATTTCAGGCAGAGCTTGAAATCAGGGCCTTGCATAATGTTATTCAATATGTATAATACAAAAATCAAATAATATCTGTCTAACTGTGCTGAACATAAGAACATAAGACATGCCATATTGACCAATGATTCATCTGGCCCAGTATCTTGTCCCCAGAAGCAGCAGTGTTGGATTCTATAGAGGGAGAGTACTGAACCAGATATCTTTGTAGAGTGAGCTATCCCTTGTTCATTACTCTCCCTGGCATCCACCGTCATTAGTTTAGAGATGCCAGTATTTATATCTGATTGTTCTGTTTAATAGCTACTAATAGATCTATCATCCATGAATTTGTCTAATCCCTTTCTGACCCTGGCTATATTATCTGCCTCTACAACCTCCTATGGTAATGAGTTCTGCAAGTTAAGTACATACTGTATAAAAAAATACTTCTTCTTTTTAGCTTTAAACCTGTCTCCTGCTAGGTTCAGTGGGTGTCCCCTTTGTTCTAGTATTCTAGTACACAGTTCTCTATTCACTTTGTCCTTTCCCTTCATGATTTTACAGATCTCTACAATATTCCCCATAAGCCTTCTCCTTTCCAAACTGAAAAGTCCTAGCCCTTATAGTGTCTTGTTGTGGCATTGTGGTCCATACCACAAATCATTTGCCTTGCCCTTCTCTGTACCATTTCTAATTCTACTACCTTCTTTTTCAGGTGGGGAGACTAGAAAGAAATGCCCACAGTATTCAATACTGAAAGGTAAGTATTTATTCCTTAGTTTTTTTAACTTAACCTACAATAACGGTAAATATTCCTGCTCTACTAAATAGCTAATAGGTTTTTCTCTTTATTTTTTTTAATACTAGTAAAAATTTTCCTATCTTGGGGCAGTTAGATCCAGTGGTTAATTATGCATAATATAACAGTTTATTTTAATTGGTTAATTAAATTGCCTTTTAACTTAATTCTATTTACCTTAGCTTTTGTATCATTATAAGGCAAATACTACTTTTTCTCTTGCTTTTTTTTATATACTTTCATCATGTCTAGCAAAGGTTTTATAACTCCTTATCTGTAGGTGTTTGTCCCTTCTTTCTCTGTTCTTCAGATTGCAGCCCAAAAATAGTTACTTCCATTACAGGGTCCTCTAGAGAGGCTAGCAAAATGAGGTCTGAATATACCTTATATTATTTACCATCCTTTTGATTTGTAAACTGAATCAGAATCTGTCTCTGATTCACATAGAAAGTAAATCTCCTGTAGGGATTCATTCCATAAAAGCAACCATAGTCAAAAGAAGAGATTCAGTTTTACACTTAAAATGGTGGAAGGATACCAGAGAAATTGCCAACACAGTGACTATAAGGAAGATGTTTTATTACCACTAGCAGATGTCAGATAAGGGCTTTCACAACTAGTGTCATTTAATAACATACTATAAAGATGGAAAATCCAGAGGTCAGGCACTTAGGAAAAATAGGCATTTGTTCAAATGTTCAAGGTGTCTTTGTATTTTAAATCATCATTAATTGTACCACTATTACCCTAAACAGATGTTCACTTTTTGGGTGCATATGTTGAAAGATCACAGAATAATTTTTTTCTAAATCATTGTCCACCAGTATAATGATGCACTTTTTCCTAAGTAAAAATGAATGTGCTATAATGAGCTGCAGAACCAAGATATGTGATAGGTGTCTATAATTGGATCTCTTCCTATTAACTTGGCATGCAACTCTAGTGACTAAAATGTACAAAGTAATTGCCAGTGATTGAGTGACATGCTGGAGAAAAGAGTTGTCAAACTACTAAAACAGACAGCTCCTCTTGATAAGACAACTAATTTATATACTGTAATGTGCAAAAAACTAGATGTTATGATTTGAATAGTATCTTACACTGACAGATTCATGTTGGAATGCTTTTGTTCCTTTCTTAGTGTATTCAACCAATAGGTTTATACTGATGTTAGTTTCCTACTTGCTGTATCACAATTGTTGTTATTACTATTGTTATTGTTATTCATATTCTAGATAGTATTATTATAACTCCTAGGTTCATCATCTTGGAAAATTAGTTATTTTCATTTTTTCAGGTTATTTTCTATACATCCTCCATGTTTCAGCCTGACAAAGTTTCCTCGCTTAATCTGTTCACATTTAACTCAGACAGATATCTCAAATTGAAACTTGTCCTGTCAAGTACAGGCTTCACCCAAGCTCTATTGACATCATTGGAAAAATTTTAAGTGATGTCACTAAGCATTGAATCATGATGCATGTCTCTTCCAAATCTGAAATGGGGTTGAACAATAAGCGTATTTAAAAAAACCCAAACAAACCATAAAACCTGAAATAAGCATGCTTAACAGCATTCTTTGGTTTTATTTGGTTGAAGAGGGCTATAATGCTTTCACAGAAAAATCTGTGAAAAATGGACTAATCCATTCTTTAGGAACAGAAGAAAATTGCAGATGTATCTGGGGGAAAAACCTTCCTATCCCAGTTGGGATTTTTCAACAGTTTTTGTTGTATACTGCAAATGCTGAGCGTTCACCTTAGGGATTTGGGGGTTGTTCCTTACTGCCTTCCACTTCATGTAGTTGTTGACATCTATGGAAACTGGTGTGACTGGTGAGTTCTCTGTTCACTTCGCATAGGTGTAAACAATTGAATTGTAGCTGCAAAAACTGGAGCTTCTATCTGTTGGCTACGTGATGCAGAACCACATGGGCAACTAATGTAGTCGCCAAGGGAATGTGGTTTAAGAACTCAATTCAGTGGTATCTGTCTGTAACTTTAGGATGCTGATCAATTTTCAAATTTCAGAAAATGTTTTGGCATCCTCAGCACAACTCTACTGACTGCAAATCAGAAACCTGAAAGAGATGTGGCACAAGCAGATTGGAAACCCTAGAGTGCCACATCCCATTGGTGGAGAAATCTTTCTGCTTTATCATGCTACTGCTTACACATAACACTGCTTGGAGGCTGAGCATCACTGATGTAATGAGATACTTGAGATGAAATCATGGTTCCCTTGATGTCAGTGGGATTCTTACCATTGACTTGAATGAAGCAGGGATTTCATCCTCAGTTTTAAGATTTTGCCAGGAAAACCCACACTGCAAATTACATAAATGTCTCCAGGTGACCCAAATCAGCCCTTATTAAAATCTGATATATAGACCATAAATCCACATCATTTAGAAAAGCTTAAAACTTCAGTCATGCTCCTTGGACCCTCTATCTATTTAAAATAACTTCTGTTGCTGCAGCAAAGGCATCTGCCAGACCTTTACTTTCCCTGTCACAATCTCTTCTATTTCTTTTCAAGACATGCACTGAAAATTTCAGGGTACTGCTTCTAGTGGAATGCCATGGAGATAGGATATAGGTTTAGATGTTTACTTCTCCCTCTGAAACACTACTCTCTTCTCCTGTCATGTAAAGAGGACTTCTAAACCTTCTATCTTGCTTAATATTTCCAAAACAGTCTAAGGATATCAATAAACAGATTATTCCTATTCTGCCCACTTTGGATAATTCAGATGATGCTAGTTTGTTTGGGTTTTTTTGTAGACTATAACTATTTAGTTAGCATTAGTTCTCCAGTGTGATGAATGTAAAAAGGTGAAAGATTTTCCTTGAAAAGAAACCAAGGGAATCTTGGGTCAAAGAGAAAAATCTAGGCTTGTTTAGCTAATTTTTACAAGGATTCCTGTGAAATAGTTGAGCGACTGAATATTATCCCCAGATGTGTAATTTTACAAGCAAGGATAATATAAGGGTCAGATACAAAATAGCACTTACGAGCATTTAGACATATACATTTATTTGCTCCAATGCACCAGAAATCCAGTGTGTCAGAGCAGACTCAATTAATTGAGTTGTGATTAATCGAGTCTACTCCACATGTGAGCTGACATGCCCGGCACTACATTGCATGCATTTGTATAAATGGTGAAATGCACATCAGCCCTGAGAAAATGGTTATGTTTTAAATAAAAGAAAGGAGCAGTTCTCCCTAGTACCTTATGGAACAATCAGTGCACTTAAGTGCAGAAAAAGTTTTCATGGATTTCATAGACATTAGGGCTGGAAGGGACCTTGGAAGATCATCTAGTCCAGCCCCCTGCTCGAGGGGCAGGAAGACAGCTGGGGTCATAGGGTCCCGGCAAGATAAGCATCCAAATTTCTCTTGAACGTGTTCAATGTAGGTGCTTAAACCACCTCCAATGGCAGGCTATTCCAGACCTTGGGGGGCTTGGACAGTAAAGAAATTCTTCCTTATATCCAGCCCGAAACGGTCTTGCAGTAGTTTATAACCGTTTGACCTTGTCATCCCTTGGGGTGCGCTGATGAACAAACGTTCCCCCAGATGCTGGTGGTCACCCCTTATAAACTTATAGGTGGCCATCAGATCACCCCTGAGCCTGCACTTTTCCAGGCTAAAGAGCCCCAGGGCTCTCAGCCTGTCGTCGTAAGGTCTGTTTTCCTGACCTCTGATCATGTGCGTGGCTCTTCTCTGGACTCTTTCAAGATTCTCCACATCCTTTTTGAATTGTGGAGCCCAAAACTGGACGCAGTACTCCAGCTGCGGCCTCTCCAAGGCCAACTACAAGGGGAGAATGATGTCCTGGGATTTGCTTGAGAAGCATCTATGGATGCAAGCAAGCGTTTTGCTTGCTTTACTAGCTGCAGCATTGCACTGCAGGCTCATGTTTATCTTGTGGTCAATGATGACCCCCAAGTCTCTTTCTCTTGTAGTGCTAGCCAGCGTAGCATTGCCAAGCCTAGAAGCATGCTGCAGGTTTTTCCTCCCAAGGTGGAGAACCTTGCATTTTTCAGTGTTTAACACCATCAGGTTCTCATCTGCCCATTTGCTGAGCCTGTCCAGGTCAGCCTGGATCACCCTCCTGTCTTCAGGTATGCATGCTTTGCCCCAAAGTTTGGTGTCATTGGTGAACTTGGCCAGTCCACTTCTAACTCCACTGTCCACATTATTAACGAAGATGTTGAACAATATGGGTCCAAGGACAGAGCATTGGGGGATGCTACTGGTCACAGGGCACCATGATGATTGACTTCTGTCTATTACCACCCCCTGGGTCTTACCACGGAGCCAATTTCCCAGCCAATGGATCATGGTGGATCCAAGGCCACAGTTAGCCAGTTTCACCAAGAGGTGATCATGGGATACCAGATCGAAGGCTTTTTTGAAGTCAAGATATATGACATCAATCTCTTCTCCCTTGTCCAGGTGATAGGTCACCTGGTCATAAAAGGAAATGAGATTGGTTAAGCAAGACCTACCCGCAACAAACCCATGCTGACTATCCCTCAGGATGTTGGCATCAGCCAGTCCAGTAAGGATGGCCTCTTTGATAATCTTTTCTAAGACCTTCCCCGGTATAGAGGTCAGGCTGATGGGCCTATAGTTTGCTGGATCCACTTTCCTCCCTTTCTTGAACATAGGCACCACATTGGCCTTCTTCCAGTCTTCAGGTACTTCACCAGAGTGCCAGGAGTTCTCAAAGATCCGTGCCAGAGGCTGGGCTATGATGCTCACCAGCTCCTTAAGATTCAGGCTGAATCTACTCTCACAGACCTGCAGGTAAGTGTCAATTTCTGGGAGAGACATGAGACTTCTTCTCTGTCACTTCCTATTGACTGGCTTAAGTATCTCTGCCCAGTGTACTGGCTTTTCTAAATCCCATTTCTAGGCTTTTAACTGCCCCTACTTGCTTTACAGGAAGCTTAGACACCTCATAGCTTTGTGATTTCTAGTCCCTAATTCAGAATTTATAAAATGGAGAAACTAGTCCATGTTCTTCCATGATTGTAGACCCCAAGACATTCTGTAAGACTGGTTAAAGACTATTTCATTATCTTGACTTTACACAGCTGTATGGCATTATATTTTGATCCTGCAAGTTATGACTTCTAGGAAGACTCCCGTGATCTACTGGTGAAAGCCTCCACCTTGGGACATGGGCCTGCACAGAGTTAAGGACTTAGATATTAGCCCTAAATAATCTGACAACTCATAAAAAGACTTCTCAGTGCAAAATCGTTTCCTGAGCTCTTTGTTCTGGCTCATCGCACATTTAAGCACAAGGTAAAATATAATACTTCGAGTCTACATTGTGCAAAATCGAATCCTGTGAGTTTGCTGTTGTACTGAAAATGAAATTTGGACCATGTGGATGTCTTTGCACCCAGTATCTTTTGCAATGAAAATCTTTCTTCTTTAATTTCACAAGCTTTAAGGGATTTTGTAAATTGTTCCCATTCTAAATTTCATAATCTTTCTCATCTGAGTGTTGCAATGTGTTACAGGGAGCCAAATAACTTAAGTAACCGTTTACAACCGTTACAAATCAGAATACAGCCCCAAAGATATTACTGACCTTATACACTTCATCCTCACACACAACAATTTCACTTTTAATAATCAACACTTCTTCCAGATGATGGGAACAGCTATGGGCACTAAAATGGCCCCACAGTATGCCAACCTTTTTATGAGTCACCTGGAAGAAGACTTCCTCAAGAACTGCACCATCAAACCCTTTCTATACATAGGATACATCGATGACGTCTTCATCATTTGGACTGAAAACCTGTAATCTCTGATTGAGTTCCATCAGAAATTCAACAGTCACCATCCCTCCATCCGACTTTCTTTAGAATACTCCAGCACCAACATCTCCTTTTTAGACACAATGATCAGTATCCAGAAGGGTAAAATACAGACCACAGTATACAAGAAACCCACAGACCAACATACATATCTGCACAGAACCAGCAATCACCCTAAACACACCAAGAAAGCTGTGATATACAGCCAAGCCCACAGATACCACCGCATTTGTACTGAAGAGAACACCCGGGATTGCCACCTCACCAAACTTAAAAAGGCTTTCACCCAACAAGGACACTCATCCAGAGAGGTAGATCTCACATTTCAAAGAGCCACCCGGATACCACGTGAAGAACTGCTACAGTACAGAAGAAAACCCTCCACAAATTGCACACCGCTGGTTATGACGTATCACCCCTCCCTTGAGCAAACTTCCTCAACCCCAGAACACACCAAAAGGATCCAGACTATGTCATGACAAGAAATGCAAAACCTGCCAACACATCTCCACCACCCCCACTATTACTACACCCCACAACAGAGCCATCAGCATCCCAGGATCTTACAGCTGCACTTCCAGAAATGTAATATATCTCATCCAATGCACCAAATGCCCTGATGGAAAATATGTAGGAGAGACCAAACAACAACTGCGCACCAGAATGAACGCACACTGGAAATCTATCAAAGATAGAAGTACCCAATTACTGGTGGGGGCACATTTCTCACAGGAGGGCCTCTCTCGCTCCAATCTCTCAGTCCTGTTCCTCAAGGGAAATTTACACAACACTTCCCAGAGACAAGCCTATGAGCTCCATTTCATCAACCTCCTGGATACTAGAGATCATGAACTAAACATAGACATTGGATTTTTGATACATTATAATGTGCCTGGCAACTGACTCCCCAGCCCACCCCCTGGCTCCTTTACTTTTCATTCCATCCAGGAAGAGCACACACCAACTGTTGAAACGTCCTTAGCCTGACAAAGGGTTTTTGAACCCAAAAGCTTGCTTAATAATTATTCTCCAACTATTTGGGTTGGTCTAATAAAAGATATCAAATTCACCCAAGGAACCTTGTCTGCCTATGTCCTTAGACCAACATGGCTACAACCTAAACCCCTGTACCTATCCTTAGAATCTTCCCAAGACTCACCTAGAAAGGATAAAGCTTAAAAATGTTATTTTGAGGGAAAAAAATGTTGGTCTGATGAACAGGTAATAAATAAGTTTTGACAAAACAATTTTATGAACTGGATAATCTGCTTTAGCAAATGCTCAGGTACAATGCTCAGTTTTCAAGTGCAATCACCTTAAAACATGGCATGCTACCCTATATTTGGTTGCTTTTTAGAATTTATTCGAAGGATGAAACAAGTGCCCAAATTTGGTTCTACCCTGAATTTAGGCAATGAAATGGATGGTTGGAAATTTAAATATGGTGAATACTAAGCATCTTTCATGTTTGTTCAGTGGGATACAATACTGTATTTACTTGGCTATACAGTAATCCTGAATATAAGATGACCCCCAATAGTTAGATTCTCTATATGGAAAATTTATAATTTTCCACATTGAGAATCTAATTATTGGAGGTTTGCATTGAATTTGTCCCCTCCCACTGCTACATCATGTAAAATAAATCTGGGCGGGCCAGGAGGTCCCTTGCTTTCTGCCTGCCCCCATCTCTTTTCCACTGCAGCTCCTTCCCCCCCACCCTTCCTTGCTATTAGACTCTGGTCTCTCTGAGCAGATGGAAGTGAAGAACAAACATGAAAGTACTGACCTTGAAATAAATATACCTGTAGTAATTTGCATATAATATCTATATACTTAGGTCACCCACAATTAATGCTTTTTACCTTCTTTTTGGAATTACTGCAAATTTTAGCACAAATACTCCATACACACATTTCTCAGCAGCACTTTTGTACCTACTTGTATTGAGTAAAACTATGCATGACATTATTCCAAAGCCAATAGGCATATGATTTACCATATAGTTCATTGGGCTAGGCCCCAGAAGAGACAACAGCAATTTCAAGCCATGGTAACCCCACAGCTCGGCACTGCTCAGTATGTGTATGTACTCCAGATATCACCCCCCCCCCCCCCCCCCCAAGGGTTCCATGTGCAAATTAGCCCCCCACTTATAACTGTTTGACAGACTGTCAGGACTTGGACCAGTGAAAGCTACCTGCATAGTACCCCAGTACCTTCCCTGCCCTGACTGTTGGTCTTGCAATTACTTGCCTGTACTCCGCAGTGGTGGTCCCAACTCTCACCTGTCACGTCTTGATGTTCTTAGGATGTTTTCAATCTGGAGATGCTAATTCTCACCACCGGTGGGCAATAGCAACCTGGCTTGTGTTTCTTTGGGGGCTCCAACTTCTCCTGCACCCCATCCTAGCGCCATCCAGATGTTATGTCATCGCTCATGCATGGTGGTCTTAACGGGTGATCCCTTTTCTCATATAGGTTCATGTGCATCTCAACAGCCATCTCAATGGAACTAAATTAATTCAACCTACTGGACTTCTTCTCAGTCTCAGGTAAGTCCCATGGTTTGTATTCAGAGGGCTTTCTTTCCCCTCTCTCTCTGAGGGTTGCACACTCTAATAATACAATAAGAAAATCAAAGAGTCAAACTAAAAAAAACCACCCCCTGTCCAGGGCTTATAGACCCTTGTCTGGGTGTTAATCTCCTTGACTAGGGAATTTCTCCCCTTTCTATCTTAGGGGTACTTCTTCCAATTCGACCTCCACACCCTGCCAGCCCATTGAGGCTGTGGCAAGCACCACAGTACAATAAGCAAAAAAAAGGAACATAAATGTTCAAAACCTTAAATAGGGCTAGCTGCTTTTCTCCCAGCTATCCCATTCCTGGGGTAGATCCCCCACCACTTGTGCTACCCCACTCTGCAGTGTTTTTGCTGCCAGCATCTCCTGGACTAATCGAGCTCCTCTGAGCTCACTTGCCAGCTGCCTGTCAGCGTCCTGGCCCTGGGGAAGTCCCAGCTGACATTTCAGGTCCCAGGACACTGCTCTCCACTCCCCACACTCCTCACGCTCCCTCATCTCATGTGCCATCCTTCCACCACTCCAGGGCCACTCTAGACACATGGAGCAGCTGCTCTGGAACCTCGGCTCCCAGGGCCCTCTCCTCTCTTTTGGTGGTGTTTTTTCTTCCTCCACCAGCTCATCCTCACTCATGGTAAGTGTCCTCTCTCTTTCCTCTTCTACTTCACACATCCTCCCTCTCAAGACTCTGCTAGGCACCTTTTTCCCAGCTCCCTGTGGAATGGAGGACTCACCCAATTGGGAGCTGTGTTTTTTTCCTGAGATGTTTCCTCTGGATGGCAGCAGGACAGAAAATCAACTATCATGTTGGCACAGCCAGGCTTATATTCAATGTGAAAATGAAAGGGTTGTAGAGATAAGGCCCTCCGAGCATTACCTGTCTGCATGGTCTTTAGCCGTTTCAATGGAGTGTGTGGTCACTGATTATGGTAAACTCCCAGCTGAGTAGGTAATAACAAACCCCTCATTTGATAGCTAAGCTCTACCCCTCATTTGATGTTTAAGCACTCCTGCTCTATTGTTGTGTATCTTTGTTCATGAGGGTTTAACTTGTAGCTGGTGTAGGCTATTGGCCAATCCACACTGTCCATCTGGGACAACATGGTTCCCACAGCCTGATTATAGACATCAGTCTGAAGAATGAAAGGATGCATGAAGTTGGGGTGTTTTAGAACCATGTCAAGGCACAATGATTTTTTTGTTTTCTGAAAATCTTTTAGGCACAGCTCTTGCCACTTTATTGGGTTGTTGCTTTTTCCTTTTGAGATGTCCATTAATGGTGAAGTCACTTCTGTGAAATGAGGTATGAAGCACTGGTAGTAACTGGCTAGTCCGAGGAAGGCCTTCATCTGTTTTCTAGTTTGGGGTGGAAGGTAATCTCTTATGGTCTCTATCTTATCTTCTAGCAGTTAGATATAGCCTTGTCCCACTGACAACCTCTTGGTCTTTTCTAACATACATTTTCCTGGGTTGGCAGTCTAACCGGCTAACCAGAGTTCCTGGAGAACCACCAAAAGGGCTTTCAGATGTTGATCCCACTCATTTAAGTAAATGATAATATCACCCAGGTAGGCTGCAGCAGACCATTGGTGCAGGGCTAGAACCCAATCGGTGAGCCTTTGAAATGTTGCCACAGAGCCATGTAGACCAAGCAGCATGTGGTTGAATTCATGTAGGCCTCATGAAGTGCCGAAAGCAGTTTTTGCTTGATCTTACTTTCAGACTGGCACTTGCCAAAATTCCTTGGTCAAGGCCAGCGTGGATATAAATTTTGCCTGTCCAACCCTCTCTAGTAATTAGTTTATCTGTGGCATCAGAAAAGATCTGAATCTTGAAATGGCATTTAACTTTTGAAAGTCTACACACAGCCTTAGTGACCCATCCTGTTTGGGAATAGCCATGAAGGGGCTCCACCTGGGGCTTTGAGATTTGGTGATCACATCCTGGGCCAATATTTTATCTATTTCAGTTTGATAACAGAGCATAGCAGGATGGCATCAGGGAACCAAGTTGCATAA
>NW_005841848.1:4319512-4335958 GCF_000455745.1 Alligator sinensis | reverse complement strand
CTGAACTCTTTGGTAGCGGCACAACTATGTCTAATGCAATCCAGAAAAAGGGTCTGACCCTACCAGCATAGATTTTAGTGGGCCCTGCAGGGGTTTCCTTAGACGGATCCATTGGCAATTGGGACAGGCGCAACCGAAGTCCTGTACTTGTTCATACAGGTGTGGCCAAGAATGCCATTTGGCCAACTAAGGCTCCATTTTTGCCCTCCCCAGGTGTCCTCCAAAAGGATTCACAAGCGCCAGCCTCAACAGTGGAAATTGGTAGGGTTCAGGAATCAAGATCTGCAGTACCTCTTATCCTTCTTGCTGACCTGATTTAATTCTATAAAGTAGGCCCTTTCTAAGTTCATATCAGGGTAACATATGGCACCACTTGGGGCAAATTACCTGTTCATTGTGCTTGGCCAGCTCCATCTGCAAAATGGCTCAGAATGTATCCTCTCCCGCTTGTGCCTCTCAGAAGTGCATGTTGCTGGATAAGCTATCTAGGTCAAACCCATCGGGGTCATCTGCATCTTCCGATTCCTCCCCTACAAGTCCTAGTCGGTTCTCATCCTGAGCTCTCACTGCATCCAACACTGGATAAATTTCTACACAGTCATGGCCCAATACCATCAGGTATGGTAGATCTTCTGCTAGGCTGACGGGTATGTCCCTGGCCATGTTAAGTACTTCTACCGGTACTACCTTCAAAGATATGTGGAGGGTTGCCCATGCAGGCATACCATCCAGACTGCTGTCACATCTGAAGCCCAGGCAAGAGGAGTTAGATCTGCCCAAATCAGCATCTCGGCACAACCTGTATCCATGATGGCTTGTACCTTCTTGCCTCCAATGTTGGTCCAAACTTCGGATTTCTTCTTTTCTTCCCAGCTAGCTTTTCCTAAGCTGCAATCTATCAGCTCTATGAAGCCATTATCCTTTGGGTCATTTCTGTACATCTGTGCTGCAAAATGCGAGTCTCCTGATCAAGGGCCTGGCTGAGGCATATTAGTACACTCCCAGGCCATATGTCCCACCTTGCCACACCAAAAGCATACCATGTTAGCCCCAGGGCCCTGGAGAGCTTTACGTGTTTCTTTGTGTTCAGCCTCTCACAGAGTGTTACTCAGCTCTCCCTTCAAACCTCTCTCCCAGCCGTTTTCCCCTTGTGCACTATCAAAGTCTTCGGCCAGCCACAGAGCTTATGCCAATGATTTTGGATGGTGATACCACCACTGCGTGTTTTCTTCCAGGTCGAGAAGAAGCCATTCTAACAAAATCTGGTCACAGACGACAACCTTGGACACCTCCTGTGTCCTCAACCATATGTCCAGCAGTTCTGCCAGGTGTTGGAATTAGATCCTAGGACATTTATCTTGTTTCTTTTGCTTCACTCAGAACGTCTGGCAGTATCTTTCTGGGTTGATGTCTAATTGGTACAGAATTTCCTTCTTTACTTTATCATAGTCTAATTCTTCTCCACATGACATTGTCCAGTAAGCGTCTTGCACCTGCCCAATCAAGAGCACACCCAACTGTCCCACCCACCAGCTCCAGTCTAACTCCAAGGCTACAGTCACCCACTTGAAACTTTTCAATAAAGCTTCTGGGTCATCCTGGGGTGTCATCTTGGGGACTTTCAGTTTGACCTAGTTCCTCTGTGCCCAGGCCTGTAGCTGAAGCCATTTTTCCTCCATGGCTATCTGTCAAGTTGCTTGCTGTTGCTGTTCTTGCAGCAGCTAGCCTACCTAATGTAAGGTTCACTGAAGCAGCTTGGGGCCTCCCATTGTACCCACTGAGAGATTCATGTTGCCAGATCCACTTAGGCCAATATTGAATTCCCAGCCAATGCACCACTTTGTCAGGGCTTGACCTGGTGAAAGCTACATGGATGGTATCCCAGTACCTTCCCTGCCCAGACTGTTGGTCTCATGATCACTTGCCTATACACTGCAATGGTGGTCCCAACTCTCTCCTGGCATGTCTTGATGTCCTTAGGATGATGTTGATTGGAAGGTGCTAGTTCTCACCAGCACTGGGCAATGGCAACCTGGCTTGTGTTTATTCTGGGGCTCTGACCTCCCCTACACCCTGTCCTAGCACCACCCAGATGTTATGTCGCTGCTCATGCATGTTGGTCTTAATGAGTATTCTTTTTTTTTTCTCGTATAAGTTTATAGAAGTGTCAACAGCCATTTCAATGGAACTAAGTTAACATGAACTACCGGTCTTCTTCTCAGTCTCAGAGAAGTCCTGTAGTTCATCTTGAGAGGGCTTTCTGTCCAACCTGACCCCCATCCAGTGCTTATACATCCTTGCCTGGGTGTTAATCTGCTTGACTGGGGAATTTCTCCTCTTCTGTTTATAGGGGTGGGAGTTCTGCCAATTTGGCCTCCACACCCTGCCAGCCCCTTGAGGCCACAACAAGCAGCCCAGTACAATAACCAGAAAAGGAATTTAAATATTTGAACCTTAGGGCCCAGCTGCTTTTCTCCCAGCTGGCCCATTCCTGGCATAGTTCCCCCGCTGAAGAAACAGGAAATATTGGAAACATGAAAGAAAGGTGAGGCTCAACTGTGGGAGTGTAGAGGAAGTTGAAATGTATGCCATGAATTGGCTTACTATGATTTGAAAAAGAGTCGGCACTGAGGGGAACTACCCCCAATGTGCACTACCACACATAATATTCACATGGGCTGTACTACTTGTGTTAGGCTCCCATGAGTATATTTTCCTAATTTGGGCTATGTGTTTTATAGTCATGTTTAGTGTTGGCTGCATTTAATCAACTACATAGTTGGTTTTCATTACTGAGCACATGCTGCTTTTGCTAGCAGTTTAATGATAGACAGTGTTTTAATGAGGTTTACTTGTGTACAAATATAAGATGAGGGGCTTTTTCTCTCATGCTGATTTGGGGGGGAGAGGGGATAATCTTTTCTTGTACTTGAGAAAACAAAGCAAATGCCCAGCAGTTGTGAGAATCAGGCTACTATTTAGGTACTGACATTTGTAGCTAATAGCTAGCATAGGGAATCTCTTTTTTATAATTATTTTTTAATATCTAAATGTCCATTTTTCATAGCAGAGTGCTGAAACAAATACCCAGATGTGGGATCTGTATGTCCTGCAATGAAATTCCTGCAGTGCCTAGTTTGAAATTTCTATGATAAACAATGCTCCTGCAAGTTTGTGTATGGTACATAATGGATCTTAGATTAAAAGAAACCACTATGTAGAGAAGATTTTTACGTGTTCTCAGTGACCTGAATTCTAAAGCATGTCTGGTAGCAATGTGATTGTTTGGACTAATTTATGAATGAATGGCTCCCTACTGTGGGAAAGCAGATACCTGTTTGCAGGGCAAATTTAGCAATTTAAGCAAGTCATCTGAGCCAAACTATTTTTCACTCGTGAACTCTAGGATTATTACTATCGCCAGATTAACCCTTTAGTGGGCCCTAGGCAGACAAACTCATGGGCCCCTACTTAATACTGTATGTTTATATTACTTTTTTCACTTACTAATTATAATATGTAAAATAAGCACAACTGGGCCTTCTTCATACTAGGCATGTGCCTAGTTTCCCTATGCATTAATCTGGCCCTGGCTACTATGGATGATTTGACATACAATTTGTGATGAAGATATGAGTATCTCTTCACTGGGTGACCAGCCTCTAATTAACTCTAACCAGAGACCTAAATTACTGTATCCTCACTGGTACTGCACTCTCCTATGTGTTTCATTATTTATTTATTCAGTGTATATTGCATTAGGGCACCTGGACTGTATTCTAGGATTTTTTGTGATACAGTAAATTGAGGTCCTCTATGATTCTTTCCCATGAGTTATAAGATAACTTACCTTTGTTTCTGAGCTCACAGGGTGAACTGTTGGGAAGCACTGGAGCTATTGACACTCAAGTAGTTTAACCTTTATTGTCCCTGCAAAGGAAGCACTTTTTCCACCTGAGGGGAAGCAACATTCAAGTTTTAGCCCACAGCTCCAGACAGGCCAGCTAACCTAACATGAAATTACTACTAAACTCAATGGAAAGGGTTTTGTGAGTTGCTGGGAATGGAATGGGAGAACACCTGAGGAAGAGTCCACGTTAATTCTCTAGTGAAGATGTACTTTAGGAGAAAGAGGATGTCTGGTGAGAGGGTGACCTTAATTTTCTGGAGGTAGTCATCTGAAAATGATAAAATGCCAACGCCACCACTTTTTTTTTAATTTACTTTTTGCATATTGACAATTGTTATATGAAACTTAGATGCATTTACTTTTAACAAATAGTAACAATCATTTCAAAAGTGAACAAAATGTTTTAGTTTGGCCAAATATATATTTTTCCTTAACACCCCTATTTATTTCTTCCTTCTCCCCTGCCTTTTGTGTTTTTTGTATATTGTTTGAGTGAGAAACAGGAGGTCAACTTGAAACAAAAATTAGCTTGCTTTTTTTTTCTTCCAGTTTTGCCACCACACTGAAAAAGCAATTAAAGATCCTCTACCAGGGCATCTATTTGCAGGATGGAGAAGAGGGAAAGAAATATCTTTGTGAACATAGGAGAAGGGAAAGGTTGGGATAGTACTAATATAATAACTAGACTCTAGACTAGAATATGACTAGAATGCCTTTCAGAAGTGTTTCATGTTAGCTTGATGAGGCTTTGGCAAATAATATTTAGCAGTAATAAAATTACATTTGATTTTAATATGAATAAAATGTATTTGTTATCATGTAAGTGCAATCTTCTTTTACTTAAACAGACAGCTCTAGAAATTATGCTGTTTTAGTTCTGCTTTACTCTGATCAAAGACCACATTTGAAATCTTAAGTTATTTAAAAATATGTTCATTATTATTATTGATAGGGAAAAATCAGTAAAACAGCTTCTATAAATGATTCTTGTCAAGAAAGCTTTTACAGCATTTGATGAAGTGAACTTGGGTTCACGAAAGCTTATGTTCTATTTATATCTTATTTAGTTAGTCTATAAAGGTGCATATCTACCTTGCCATCTGCTTGTAAAGAAGAGAGAATGAGGAATCACTTGAATATAGAAATAATTATTGTTTTATCATTTGGAAGATTATAACTATATGCATATAACACCTGTTTTTTACAATAATTGCAAAATTCATACAAATGATTAAGCATTCTCAGAGATAGTTTTAAGTATTAAAAATCAATACATCCAAAGTAGTAATGTCTTCTCTTGGCAATACCTCCTATCACTGAAGATTTTCTGTTGGGTACTACTGACAGAGGACATGATCTTTCAATGATATTTGCATAGACAAAACCCTGAGTTTAGTTGCGGGATCAAGACATGATTATAATCTAGTTTTCACTCAGGGGCATTATTCAAATTATAGATATCCTCCCAGATACCTCCCAGTAAGGACAGAATAATGGAGTTTCAGATAAATAATATTTATTTTGTTAATTTGCTCTAATGGTTAAAAAGGAAGAAACATTTTAATTTTATTTCCATTTTCTAATGACTAGTAGGTTTTAAAAGCATTTCTTTTGTGTGCTTTTTAGAATGTTTTTAATGTATTAAACATGACTCAATTTTCAGTCTGACCTTGAAAGATTGCAGACTAACTGTTATTGATCCAGCAGCTATATACTGCCAAAGACAATTTAGGGGTTTAAATTGATACCATTTTCCCAGATCTACTGATAGTATTTCATTTTTGTAACTTAAATGAACTGATTGTGTCTTACAATATATATATATTTATAGCAGGTGTTTGTTAAAGTTGCTAAGTACCTTCTATTGAAATACTTACTTTCACTCTTTTATAATCATTCTGCTTATATTTATCACGTCTTTCCAAATTATCATATTATGGCAGGGGACAAAAGACAATGCTGTTACATATAGTCTGATTAGCTGTTTACTGTACATTTTTAGTATTAAAATAATTTTTTGTAGTGGTATCCTCTGCTGTAGTTTAATTGGATGCAGGAAGGAACAATTGTAAAGAACAAAGGGATTTGCTTTCTTCTTTCACCTCTAAGAAGTTTAGTTCTTAAGGCACAGATTATCTTTAGGAACTGAGAGTCAGAGGGCATATCTACATGAGACGTTCACTCTTCAGTAGACTAATCAGCTGCACAGTAAACTTTTTTGGCATCTACACGTGTGCCCCAATTAGGTTGAAGTAAATTAATTTACTCCACAGCAGGATAGTACATGTAAATACAAGTGTGAAGACCGTTCTGTCTTGTTATGGTTTTCCTTAGTTCATTTTCCATAGTTAAAAAAAAAAGTCAAAACTAAGAACTGGCATTTTTCAAATGATGTCTAGTGTCTAATGAGGGGTGTCTTGAGTTCTAAAAAGGTTTAGAACTACTACCGTGTTATAATAGGGTATATATACCTGATGTGGCAGCAGCACAGAAAAGTTAAAGAAAGGATTCATTCCTCCTCGAAACAGTCACTATAAAATACATCAGCCCAAGCACAGTGGAGTTAGGAGGTGAAGAGACTGCAGACTGTTCTGGAGAGGTCACAAATACGTGTGTTACATGGTAAGAAGCAAGAATTCTTGTGGGTGACATACCTTTAGCGGACCAAGTGTGTGGTTGCAATGGTTAGACAAGCTTGCTTCTAGTACATGACACTCTTCAGTAGGTTGAGGAAAAAACCAAAACACAACAATGATTAACAAAAATGGGTAGAGCTATGAAATTGGAGAGGGGAGAAATTTCCAGGGGTAGCAGATAAACAACTAGCAGTAGAAAAGATGCTTGATTAATAGGAGATCAAGATCTTTCAATATGGGAAATTTTCACCTGTAGTATGAAAGAAGAATTTCTGGAAGCAGGTGGATTACAGTATGATATAAATAGTCAATATCAATGTTCAGTCCTTTGTGCTTAGCATCCAGCCATTTTATGAATTTTTTTGTTCCCAAACTCACCACTAAAGGTGTTAGGTAGATATCCTCAGCAAAAGGATAGAGAGGTTAGAAAGGGAGTTGTTTTTCTGTGAAATTTTCCTCCTACTCATATTTTTGTGTCTCTGTCCTTTCTATTTTTTTCTGTAAGAGTTAATTCTGGTGTATAGATTCTGTTTCATGTCACCCATGTATTTAACAGGAGACCATCTGGTGCTCTGATTCAGATGAATCACATTTTGGGAAAGGCATGTGTAGAATCCATGGGTTGGTTGGGGGCGTTGATTTTTGTAGCAGTGGAGATGTGTTGACAAGAGTTCCCTATACTGCTAAGGCAAAGCTGCTTCCGATTTGATGTCTGTTGCTTCAGATGATGAGTTGGGCAATGTTAGGGGGTTATTTGAAAACTAGGAGCAGGAGGACTGGGAATATTTCGCTCAAGGTCTGATCTTTGTTGAGTATAGTTTGAGTCTTTCAATTCAGTTCAGTGTAGGATAGTAGGTGACCCTGAGGGAGATATGGTCTTGGAATAGTAGTTTGTAAGTGGTATTTACGTGTCTCTTTCAAAGATATGGTTAATTTCTCTACTGAAGTGTTCTTGTGTAAAGGCAAAGTTCATGCTGGTGTCATAAATATTCTCCTCAGAGCTGGTGCAATGGTATCTGAGGGCCTGACTGTAGATTACAGCTTTTTCTGTGCTTCAGATTATTGCTGGTTTTGTTGGTATAAGTATGGTGGTTCATGTTATTTTTGTATAGAGAGGTTTATAAGGTGCCATCCTAAATGTGGATTATGGTATCTAAAAATGTTGGCATTAGTTTAGGAATATTTTGAGGAAAGTTTGATCAAGGGGTGCTTGTTGTTTAAGCCTTTGGAAGTCAGTAAGTGAGTCCAGGGGTTTGATCTGAGCACCTGTCAGCAGCAACAAGGGTCAGGTTCAATTTTGGGGATATTAAATATATTTTACCTTGGCTCAAGCCCCAACCCAGTCTATGTGGGAAACACTAAATGAATTACTAAGGTACCCAATAAAACCAATGACCCCTTTCTTGCAAAGCAGTGTAAACACAAGACCCAGATTTATTACAAAGCATGGAGAAAAAACAAAAGTAATCACTAACTATAGTTTTAAAACACTACAAACTACAAAGCAAAGTCTATAGGTGGCACCATCCATGGGGGTGGGGGGGGGGCGGTCTTTATCCATGCCTAAGTAGTCTGGGATTTGGGACTCCCCAAAGGGTAGTTCTGGGACCCTGCACACCTATACCTGGCCTTCAACAATGGGCTGGAAAAGGAGAGCCCACATTGGAGAGTTCAGTGAGCTGCTCTATGGGTCCACTGAGCTGCAGGAAGCTGCTGGAGAGCACAGGTCCTTCTGCATTGCAAAGGACCCCTCATTGCTCCCTATGAAACTGTAGTTCTGATCCTCACTTCTCTAAGGTGGATTTGAGGGGTGAATGGCTATTTTCACCAGCATATTGCACCCCAAAGTTTTCAGTCCTAATCCTAGCTCTGCTGGGGCAGGAAACTGCAAGAGCACTTAGAGAAAAGCCAGCCAAATAGCAAAATGGCCTGGTCAGCAACCAATGCTAACCGCACTGCATTGGTCAGGACATAGAGCCACAAAAGCAACATGTGCCAGGCCCAAAATGTGCCAGGCCCTGACATACAGCAAAAAAAATGTACAGCAGAGCTCCACAATACAATAATACTGAGACAAAACCGCTGTAAAACAATAAAAAGGGGACTCAGGCTTGTCCTGCACCCAGGCCTGATGATACAACAAAAGAGTGCCAGGCCTACTTGGCTGCAGCCTGGACAAGCAGTCTAGCTACATTGCTAGACTGAGATGTAACAGCTATGAAACAACAAAAGGGGAACCAGGCCTACTTTGGTTTGGGTTTGAATTCAAACTACCACCAAACCATAGCTCTTGGTTGGGGCATAAACTGCAAAAGGGACAAAAGAAGGCCCAGGCCTATTTCACTGGGCCTGGACTGGGCAGCAGAAATCTAACCAGGCCTATACACCACTGAGGCCTGAATAAGCAACAAGAAGTGCCATGGTTTCACCCTAGCCCTAGTCTGCCAGCCAACATATGGCTGGGGTTCAGCCCCACAAGAGGGGGCTGAAATGCAGCAGCTGTAAAACAGCAAAAAGGTCCTAGGCTTATGGCTGTAGTCTGGACGTGTAGTCTCAGCTATACCGCCACTCTGAGACGCTACAATTCCCAACACAGGGACTGTTAGGACCCAGACTGTCAGTCTCCATTAGGGAATGATACTCTCATGGCATCATCCCACTTGAGGCCTGCACAATCAGTAGCTTCCAGGACCCCGTTCCCGGGCAGACTATACTAGGGGAGGATACACTCATGGCATCGTCCCAATCAGGGCTTGCATGGCCAAAACAACCAGCAAGACACATAGCAGGGATTCAATGACATAGCTATGCTGAACCCAAAAGAAGTTGCAACAGCAACTAAAATTTGCCAGGCTCTCAGCATGCCAGAGTGTGCCAGCAAAACTGGCAGGCTTCAACCTTGGGCAGTTTGCCACAAGGATTGATCTCCCCCAGGTGGCATCAAAAACCCAGAAAACAAAAGGGGAAAGGAGTGGGAGAAAACAGAGGTCTCAAACCCTGGGACTGACTTTCTCTCCCTGTACCTGAGGATTTCCCTTCACATAGTTTCTGTCTGCCTCATCAGTGAAGAATGGGGGGTGACCCCCCACCCCACAAAGGAAACAGGCCCCTCTGGCTCCCAAATTAGCCTTCAGGCTTCAGGAGCCCCAGGAGGAAGAAGAAAGAGACAGCCAGACCAGGTGGCCTCAACCTTAAATAACTTTTCTGACCTCATCACAAGGCCCCGGTCAAAAAGCAGCCTCATTGGAACACTGCAAATGTAGACCAATCACATGAAAGGGGGGCAGCATTCCAGGATTTGGCCAGTCACTCAAGTGGTTTTACAAGTTCTGTTGAGGAATCTTAAGACAAAAGGTCTGGACACAATAAGTGGGGATGGGAGGTGGGTGTCTCCAGTCCTAGAGGAACCAAAATGTACAGCAAAATAAAACCAGAACACACAACCACACACAGCCCCATGGTCCAAATGATGAAAATATAACTGATGTAATACAAGCAGAGTGCAGGTTTGATTGTGTAGTTTTCTAGAAATTCCTTCTCTAAGTGGCTCATGAAGAGGTTGTCATATTGGGAGACCATCTTTGTAGCTATGCCTATGGTTTGGAGGAAGTATTGATTGTTAAAAGTGAAGTTGTATGTAAGGATAAAGTGTGTGATTTGTGCCACATGTTGCAAATCTAAATCTTTTCTGTAAGATACAAGTGATTCCAGGACAGTTTCTGTGAATCCTGATAGCTCTTCAGTGAGGGTATCATAGTTGTATATGATGGGTCTGCCAGGGTTCCCATGTTTGTTAATCTTTTGAAGCCTATAGAAAATTCCTGTGGTAGAAAAGTTGGGAATTAGTGAAAGTATTTTTTTGTTGAAGCTGCTGTAGAAAGGATTTGATAATACTTTTCAGTTCCAGAGCGAATGCTGCTATAGAGTTATCTCAAAGTTCTTTACAGTAGTTTGTGTCAAAGTTGTTTTTGGCCTCGTTGATGTAATCTTAAAGGTTAGGATGACTGTAGCTCCATCTTAGCCTGCTGGTTTGGTTACTATTTTGTTGTTGGACCTTGGAGATTGTATTTTTTTTTCTGTCTAAAGAAGAGAGGTTGTCATGGCCTTGGCTTTTATTGTAAGCTTTCTTCCAGACATGGAGAGAGAGATTCTGAACTTGGGAAGGTAAGAAGCTCAGGGAAGTGGATAGGAATAAGAAAGCATGATCTGTGCTGCTAACCACAGAACTCTTGGGCTGGAACCCAGGAGAGGGTGGGGCTGGATTAATTTCACTTGCCTCCTCTGCAGAAGGCAGATGACAACCCATGAGAAAAAGCCTGAAGAGTTAGCTCCAGACTGGGGAGTGGCCTAAGGCTTGACTTGGAACCTTCTTTATCTTGGGGTATGACTTTGAGCCTTCTCTTACCTTGGGTGTGGTGAGCCCCAATATTAAAACAGAAGGAGTAATAGACTCATAGAATCATAGAAAATCAGGGTTGGAAGGGACCTCAGGAGATCATCTAGTAAAACCCCCTGATCAAAGCAGGACCATCCCCAACTAGATCATCCCAGCTATGGCTTTGTCTACATAGGTCTTAAAAACTCCCAAGGATGGATCTTCCACCACCTCTCTGGGTAACCTGTTCCAGTGCTTTACTACCCTCCTAGTGAGAAAATTCTTCCTAATAGTTAACCTAAACTTCTTTTGCTGCAATTTGAGACAATTACTCTTTGTTCTGTCATCTGCCTCTACTAAGAACAGTTTAGCTCTGTCCTCTTTTGAATCCTGCTTCAGGTAGTTGAAGATAGTTGAGAGGCTGCTATTAAATGCCCCCCCCCCCCCCAGCTTAGTCTTCTCTTCTCCAGACTAAATAAGCCCAGTTCCCTCAGCCTCTCCTCATAAATCATGTGCCCCAGCTGCCTTACCATTTTTATTGCCCTCCACTGGATGCTCTCCAATTTGTCCACATCCTTTCTGTGGTGGGGGGCCCAAAACTGAGCACACTACTCCAGACGTGGCCTCACCAGTTCTAAATAGAGGGGAATAATCACTTCCCTTGACCTACTGGCAACACACCTACCAATGCAGCCCAGTATGTTCTTAGCCTTCTAGGCAACAAGGACACACTGGTGGCTCATATTCAGTGTATTGTCCACTGTAACCCCCAAGTTCTTTTATGCAAAGCTGCTCCCCAGCTAGTCAGCCCCCAGCCTGTACTGGTTCATGGGATCGTTCTGTCCAAAGTGCAGGACTTTTGCACTTGTCCTTGTTGAATCTCATGATATTCCTTTTGGCCCAATCCTCCAATTTGTCTAGGTCACTCTAAATCCTAGCCCTACTATCCAGCATATCTGGTACTGCCCCCCCAGTTTGCCATTTGAAAACTTGCTGAGGGTGCACTCTATGTCATCTTCCAGGTTGTTGATGAAGACATTGAATAAAACTGATCCCAGGACCAACCCTTGGGACATTCCACCTGATACTGGCTGCCAACTAGACATTGAGCTATTGATTGATTACTACTCTCTAAACCCAATGCCCCAGCCAGCTTTTCTATCCACCTTGCAGTACATTCATCCAACCCATACTTCCTCAGCTTGCCTGTGAAAATGTTGTGAAAAACTGTATCAACAGCCCTGCTCAATTCAAGGTACCTCATCCACCACCACCAGTCTCCCCACGTACACAGAGACATTCACCAATTCATAGAACACAATCAAGTAAGTCAAGTTGACTTACCCTTGGTGAATTCATGCTGGCTATTCCTAATGACCTTTTTCTCCTTCAAGTTCTTAGAAATGGATTCCTTGAGGATCCACTACATGATTTTTCCAGGGACTGAGGTCAAACTGACTGGTCTGTAGTACCCTGGATCCTCCTTTTCCTCTTTCTTAAATATGGGCACTATGTTTGCCCTTTTCCAATCATCTGTTACCTCTCTTGATTGCCATTAGTTTTCCAAGATGACGGCCAATGGCTCTGCAATCTCATCAGTCAACTCCCTCAGCACCCTCAGGTTCATCCCATCTGGCCCCATAGATTTGTATATGTCCAGGTTTTCTAAATAATCCCTAACCTGTTCTTTCACCCCTGTTGGCTGCTCATCTCCTCCCATACTGTGCTGTTCAGTGCAGTACTCTGGGAGCTGCCCTTGCCTGTGAAGGCTGAGGTGAGGAAGGCATTCAGCACTTCAGCCTTTTCTGCATCAGCTGTCACAAGGTTGCCTCCCCCATTCAGTAAGGCACCCACACTTTTCCTAATTCTCCTCTTGCTACTGACATACTTGTAGAAACCCTTATTACCTTTCATGTCCCTTGCTAGCTTCAACTCCAACTGCACTTTGGCCTTCCTGACTTCATCCCTGCATGCTCAAGCAATGCTCTTATATTCTTCCCTAGTTATTTGCCCACATTTCCACTTCTGATAAGCTTCCTTTTTGTGATTTAGTTTATTGAAATGTTCCCTGCTAATCCAAGCTGGTCTTCTGCCATACTTGCTAGTCTTCCTGCACATCAGGATGGTTTGTTCCTGCACTCTCAGTAAGGCTTCTTTAAAGTACAGCCAGCTCTCCTGGACTCCTTTCCCCCTCAGATTGGGTTCCCAGGGGATCCTGCCCATGGGTTCCCTGAGTGAGTTGAAGTCTGCTTTTCTGAGGTCCAGGGTCGTTACTCTGTAGCTCTCCACCCTACCTTTTCTGAAGGCCCAGGGTCCTTTTTCATTCTGCAGCTCTCCATCCTACCTTTCCTCCTGAACTCTATCATTTCATGGTCACTGCTGCCCAGGTTGCCATCCACTACTACATTCCCCATCAATTCTTCTCTGTGAGCAGCAGGTCAAAAAGGCCCCTAGTTGGTTGCTCCAACACTTGCACCAGGAAGTTATCCCCAAAAACTTCCTGGATTCCCTGCACACTGCTGTACTTCCCTACCAGCAGATGTCAGGGTTGTTGAAGTCCCCCATGAGAACCAGGGCCTATGATTGGGAAACTTCCAGTAGCTGTTTAAAGAAAGCCTCATCCACCACTTCCTCCTGGTCTGGTAGTCTATAGCAGACCACCACCATACTGTCATCCTTGTTGCTGTCCCCTCTGACCCTAACCTAGAGACTTTCAACAGGCCTATCTACAGTTTCATACTGGAGCTCTGAGCAATCATATGGCTCTTTTACATAAAGTGCAACTACTCCTCCTCTCCTTCTCTCCCTGTCCTTCCTGAACAGTTTGTACCCATCCATAACAGTGCTGCAGTCATGTGAGCTATCCCACCAAGTCTCTGTTATTCCAATCACATCATAGCTCTGTGACTGTGAATGACTTCCAATTCTTCCTGCTTGCTTCCTAGGCTCTGGGCATTTCTGTACAGACATCTGAGGTAATACACAAATATTATTTATTCATGAAAATAAAAGTGGGACACATGGGGGCATGGGACACCTGGGCAAAGAAGAGTGCTGCAGACAGATCCTTTGGAGCTAAGTGCAGTTACAAAGCCAAAAATTTCTGGGAAATTTTGTGCATGAGGAAATAGGGAGAGAACTGCACATGCAGGCATTCATATATTGTTGTTATTACAAGCAACATAACAGCATCCATATGCAAAACTATCCAGGCTGAGTAGTGCACAAATACTGTAGTAGTGATTAATCTCCAGCCATTAATTACAGTTTATTTCCTTCCCTTCTCCACCAAAGATTATGTATATCTTTAATCTTGTGATGAATATATTAAAGCAGTTTGTTTTTCAGGAAAAATATTTTATTACTACAAACTAAATTAAAATAGCTTCCCTAGAGCACAATGTTAATACTACTGATGACAGAATTGTTGTCTGGGCTACTGTAGTGCCTTTGCTTATATATGGTTCCTAACATGGATGACTGGTGCCTCTTGAGTCAGGGAGAGCACTTGCCCCCCCCAGTGGCCAGTCATTGACCAGTCCCCCCACAACCCATCCTGGGGATCAGGTGGGGTGAGGGTACCCCCGTGGCCAAGCCTGCCAACTAAGGGGGGCGTCACCCACAGCTGATCCTGCTGACCTGCAAGTAACAGCGGCATGCCACTGGCACTTCTGGGCATGTGGTTGACAGTTCCAGAACAGTGCTGGCACTTCTGGGTGAGCCCCCACTCCCCAGCCAGTGCTCTCAGGGGTGGCACCAGTGCTCTCACTTGCCCCCCTGCCTGGCAACGCTGGATGACAGGGGGTGCACCCCCTATGTGTTGCTACTGGTTCCTAACATGAGCTGCAATGGGCCTCCAAAACAGAGTCCTGAAAACTACACAGGTTAAGGTTATTTGAAGTATACCATAACTTAGCATTAAACTAATATTGACAGAATTCACTTATCCAAAGTGGTCCTACTGCTGCCATTGCCCGTAGGCAAACTGGAATATTCTGAAAATATGTCTGTTGGTGGAGCTGGGAAAATCTAACTGTATGCATTGTTCTGACTTTTTTTTTTTTTATTGGTAGAGCTAGTGAACTCTGCCTTAAACCCTGATTGCCATTGTGCTGTGTATACATAGGCACCACTGAGGAAGCCATTGGGATCTGCCTCTGCCTCTGTTGCAGAACTCAGGCTTATTGACTTAGAGTTATCAAACACCACAATTCTGGAATGAATTTAGCTTGGATCTATGACTGCACTCATTTGCAGTCCTGCTTCTGCAGAACTCAAAGCAGTATTGAAACTCTACATGATTTAATGTAAACCTTTACATGCTTTATTATTTTAGTGGTATCTTAAGATGATAAAAATGTTGCCCTGTGGGGTCAGGCCAACTCTCAGGATCTCAATATTGCACTGTTAGACAGGAGGGTGTGACACAATTGGACATATACAAACACACACAAATCAATTAGGTGCATACACACGCACACTACCAGCTCAGGCACATACACAAACCCCAACCAGCTTAGGCACATGCATACCTATCACCAATTCAAGCACATACACTATACACCCCAAAGGTTAGACACAGATCACTAATTCATATATCCTGCACACATTGCCATGTACATACATACATACATACATACATATATATATATTATACACACACACTCACCAGTTCACACACATACAGCCCACCTACACATACACACAGGTGAGTTCCTAAATTGGGTATTGTGATGTGTATGTATGTATGTATGTACATGCTTGGTGTACTTGTGATACCTGGGGAAAGGTTAAGGTAAGAAAGTAGAAGAGTAGGGGGTGAAAGTCACTGGGACTGGGATTAGAACCAGTAGATTAGAGGGACCTGGGCTGAAGAACTGAGGCTGGGGGTAATTTTAGGTTAATTGATCTTAATTGATTAAAAGACAACGCCCAAAGCCTGCAGAACAGGGAAGCATGCTGGCACAGAGGCTGGGACTGAAGCCAGAGCTACAGGGGAGCTGAAAAGGTAGGTGGGGAGTGGGAAAATGGGACTAAGGGAAAGTGTGGGTGTTAAAGAAGGGCTCCGGGTATGGGGAGTCAGAGGATGGCTCCAGAGCAGTTACAGAAGTTGCAGGGAGTGGCAGTAGGTGCTGGGAGCTGGAGAAAGGATCCAGCTGCTGGAGAAAACTGAAGAACAGCCACAAGGAGCTGGGAAGCTACAGGGGTGATGGGGAGGACTACAGAAGGTGCAGGGGAAGCCTGAAAACAGAGAGACAGACAGCAGAAAATCACAGGAAAACTAGCAGGACAGACTGAAAGGTGGCAGGGGCAGTGGAAAGCAGAGAAAGGCAGCAGAAAGTCATAGGGAAAAGGCAGTAGGAATCGAGGGGAGATCGGGAAACTAGTGGAGAGGGTTGGGGGCTGGAGCTGAGAGAGAGAGAATGAGGCTGGAATTTAAGATAAGGAAGGGACTGGGATTCAGTAAAACATGACCCAACTCGGGGTTGCAAATGACAGTGGTTTTATTGAACAGGGGAGATGGT